>NC_088866.1:40291149-40525453 GCF_032884065.1 Artemia franciscana | reverse complement strand
AGACAAAAATCACACACTACAACTCAGCATTAAAAACTGATGTGAAGAAAGGCACAAATGAGTTGGCGTATCGACTGGTTCGTACTTTAGGAGGTACAAGTTTATTTTGTAACCGAGTTCGGCTATTGGGAGGGGCTGGTTCGGGTAGTAGTGATCGGTGGCTCTTATTGGCAAGGACGAATTTTCCAAATTGGTGAATAAGGTGTTCAAGCCGGACTTCAAGTGGAGATAAATTTAATTTAGCGAGGGCTTGATCATAGGGTATGCCACGGTTTCCGAGTATAATCCTTGTTGCTCTTTTACGTGTGCGGATAGCAGATGGACCCCACATTGGGCACGCGTACTCGAGCAACAGGCGAACATAACACATGTAGGCATGGAGAAGACTTTCAGTATCACACCCAAAACGCCTCATTCTGGTAAGTGTCTGAAGGCTTGCATTAGCCTAGTGGACGGTTAAATTAATATGGGCACTGAAACTACAGTCACTAGTGAAAGTTACTCCTAAGATTTTTATTTCGTTCACAATCGGGAAAGGGACTAGAGGCATATCTATATTCCGCTTCAGAGGGTTAAAACGAATTATCTTCGACTTTGCTACGTTAATGGTAAGATCATGACTTGAGCATTCGGTCTTTAGCTGATCAAATAACTGGTCTGAAAACTGCTTTGTTATGATAGTGTTTTCGACTAGGTAAGCGAGCACTATGGACAGATCATCTACAAACTTGTAACGGTCGTCGTGATGGTTAAGCAGGGAATTAATTACAACCAGGAAAATTATTCCAGCTAATTTTGTGCCTTGTGGGGCCCCGCAAGAAGTATCTGACCATGATGAATCCGAATCGTTTTCGTGGAGTGCAAAGACTTTTTGTTTCCGGCCAGTTAAGAAGTCAAGTACAAGGCCAAGGGTGCGTCGTTTGGCCCCCATTTCCAGGAGATTCATGCCTGCAGTCCGGTGGCGGATTAGGTCAAAGGCCTTTCGGAAATCCACTGCGCAAATGTCGACGAAACAACTACCTTTTTCAAGCCATTGGAGGACGTAGTCAAACATCCGTACTAGGTAGATTGTAGTACTACACTTGGGGAGTCCACCGTACTGCAATTTATCAATACGCCCATGAATTTGTTTCAGAAGAAACTTGAGTATAAAGGCCTCAGTTACTTTCGCCAAACAAGGTGTAAGTGAGATCGGGCGGAGATCGTCGCATGCACTAGGGGCGCGCTTTTTTGGAATAATTCTAATATAGGCCCTTTTCCACTGTGACGGTCCAAACACAATCAACTAAAAAGAAGGGTCCATAGACATACGTCGCATGCACTAGGGGCGCGCTTTTTTGGAATAATTCTAATATAGGCCCTTTTCCACTGTGACGGTCCAAACACAATCAACTAAAAAGAAGGGTCCATAGACATACGTCGCATGCACTAGGGGCGCGCTTTTTTGGAATAATTCTAATATAGGCCCTTTTCCACTGTGGCGGTCCAAACACAATCAACTAAAAAGAAGGGTCCATAGACATGCATCATCGTTATTGGTAAACGTCAGCCATCATAATCTAGAAAGTAAAAGCACCTCAAATATAATGAATTATTCCCAAGTGATCTGAAGGGATCCAGAGCCTTTTTGATCGCTTCTCACAAAGGATAGTCAGAGGAATACAAACTTGCGTAAATGGGTTTCACAACGGCACCCTTATTACAAGATCCTTATGGTATCCTTGTGATAGGCAAAACTTGTGAAATACATCTATATTAATAAAATAAAAAAAAAATACATACAAAATGAGATTAAAGAAACCAACTACGAAATCAGAAAAGAAAAGTATTTTTAGAGCAGTCTAATGTCCCAGAAACCTTATGGTGAGTTAAAAGATAAACTGCTCTGCCGATCTCAGAGAACACAGCCTTCCTAACTGGAAGGGGTATCATATGCATAAAACAACCTAATTAAGCAAAGAGAAATCACAGAAAATTTTCTTTAATATTAGTTCATATCTTTTTGCATATTTACTTAAAAGTTTAAAATACTGAAAAATAAACTTTTTGAATCCCCAAGTTATTTTATTCTAAAATAACCTATCTAAATCAGTTTGTGGATTAAAATTAGACATCTATTTTAAAAATATGTATAATTACTGCAAGTTTTTGCATATCTGTATAATTGTGAGTAAAAGGCTGAGTATGTGATTAAAGGCGAAGTAAGTAAAATAGACTTAATACATATTTCTAGTCTAATTTATGTACAAATGAATCTTACATAGTTTCTTCATCTCTGTAATGGATCACAGCTCTTTTATGTCCCTCTTCACCTTTTTCTTGGAATTCAAAGTATTTCTCGAAAACCGAAGCAAAGCAGTTTCTCTTAAGCAATCCAATTTTTTTAACTAAGGTCTCCCAGCCTTCAGGTATCTTCTCCAAGTCAATCAAAACAGAAAAATTGTAACCTACAGTGCAAAAAAAAATCATTATTAGTTTGACCCAAGAAAATAGTAGAAATCGTGATGAATAAGGAAGGTGCTAAGCCTTGTTTAGGTTGGGAAGGTATCAATAATAGAATGCTAGTAGCTCAATTTATGACAAAAATGAGCGGGGTATCAGCCATAGTGGTATATAGCCCTATACAACCAACTAATGGAGATAGTAGTGACTCAAAGGAACTGAGCTTACAGCTACAGGAACAAATAGACAGGATCCCAGGTAGAAATATAGTATTTTTATTTAGAGCTTTTAACATCCAGGTTTGTAGAAATAAGGATAGATGGTATCTTCGCCTAAGTAAATTTGGTGAAAGAAAAGAAAACAGTAAGGGTTGCATAGTGCTGTAATTTTGTAGGTATAACAATCTAGTTATAATCATGGTCATAAAATGCCCCCTAAGTTACCATGTTATTCACATGCCAGTAAGACATCTAACCATACGGATTATTTTATTGCAAACCGAAGACTGACAGGATCGATACAAGATACTAGGGTATATAGGAGTGCTGTTATTGATGTCAAAAGTAAAGGGCATCATCTAGTAGTGTCTAGGGTTAATTTAAAACTGAAATTAAGGAAGGATACCGTGACTACCTCCCCGGAAGCTATGACATTGATACACTCCAGGATGAGAATATGAGAAGATCTTTCCAGGAACAGTTGAATGCTAAACTAGAGAGTCCAAATTTGACTATATAGATGATGGACGGAATCATTTAGCAAAATAGTTGGCAAAGCCGCAGACAATGTTTAGTAATTCTATTTGCTAGTCTCAAATCAAATATGAAAATCAGGGATGGGGTATAAGTAGAAGTAAATATGGTACTTATATTGTACTCACAAGATGGTAAGCCTTCTTATGTCATTATGAATGAAAGACTAGCAGGATCAATTCAAATCCTGGGGTACACAGGAGTGCAGTTATTGTCGTTAAAAGTAAAGATCACTATCTGGTAATGTATAGGATTGATTCAAGGCTGATATTCAGGAAGGGTCACAACCATCTAGGAAGTTATGACGTTGATAGGCTCCAGGATGAGAATATGAGAGAATCTTTCCAGGAACAGCTGATGCTAAACTAGAGAGTGTAAATTTGGCTATGTAGAAGATTTAAGGAATTATTTAACGAAATAGTTGGCAAAGTCTCTGACGATGTCTTAAACAAAAAATTTAGAAACACAGCTAGGAATATTAGTGAAAATGCTTTATGTTTAATTGAGATGAGGGGCCTGTAAAAGAATTATATGAGTGACGGATGATAAGAAAATCAAAAATGAAAAGAAAATGGAAAAAGCATTAAAACATGAATGAAAGACAGAATTGCGAAAGATCTGGAAAATACAGCAAGACGGCATAATGGTAATATATTGTATTGGTATGTTAATAAATTGAGAGAGAATAGTCAATCTGAACTTGTCCCAGTTGAAGATAGGAATGGGGCAACAGTTGATGATAAGAAAAGAGTTAGGACAGAACATTTTGAGAATGCGCTAAACCGTGATAAGAGTTACAGGGAAATATACGGTAAAGAGTGAAAAAATTTGTGACACTTTGGATGCGAAGGAAAATCTATTTTGTGAGGAAGAATTAATGACAGTACTAAAAGACACAAAAATAATAAACTCCCAGGTGCTGATAGTGTGGTAAGCGAGCCTTTTAAATATAATGGTTATGGAGCTAGAGAAAAATTACTGAAAATAGTGAATATGATTTTTGACAAAGGCGAAGTGCCTGGCGATTTTAGGAAAACTTTAATTAAACCTTTCTAAGAGAAAGGTGATAAAAGTAATTGTGATAATTAATAGAGGCGTTAGCTTGGTTTCTGTAAGAGGCCGATTATTTAGTATGATGACACTTTTTATCTTAGAGATGCAGTAGATAAAGGTTTAAGAAAAGGACACAGTCTTTTTAGGAAAAGGGAAGGATGTGTAGACCAAATTCCAAATCCCTTTGGTCATCAAACCCCTATAGTCCTCAGTTTTATAGATTATGAGCAAGCGTTTCAGCTGATAGAAGAGCATTAGCGAAGGTCCTATCCTTGTATGATATATCAGATAAACACATTACAGTGATTAGTTCTATGTATGAAAACAACATTGCTGCGGTTAGAAAATGAAGGTATTCTTTGGTTTTGTATTAAGTTAGGAATTAAGCAGGGTTACCTTCTACCCAAATTTATATGGATCATTTTGACGGACTTTGTCTTAAGGAGCACAGCAAATACCAACGGTAGAACATGGATTTAATTGGGGATGTAAAACTCTCCTACTTAGATTATGCTAAGCATCCTAGATGAAAATGTTACCAAAATCAACGAATTTTCGGAGGTTTAAAATAAATGTTAAGAAGACCAAGTCGCTGAGAACAGAAATAAGTGAAGGTAAAGAGGTGATGTTGGGTAACGAACAAATCGATCAAGTGGACAGCTTCATTAACCTAGGCATTGTTATTAGTATAGACGGTGGGTGCAGCGCAGATATTCGAAGTAAAATAGCCAAGGTCTAGGGTGTTTTTCACAGTAGAAAAAAGTTTGGAAGAATAGGAAAATTAGTCTACGAACGAATATTAAAACATCGGAAGCAGCAGTGATGACAGTGGTCAAGTATGGTTCTAGAGCGTGGGCGCTCTGAAAGACAGAAGGATTTCCTTGATGTTTTCCAGAGAAATTTTCGAAGGTTTGTTTTGGGTACCCTACTGACTGACTGTATCTCCAACAGTAAGCTGTCCCCGAACGGGGTGGAAGCATGTCGTTTGAAAAAATTTAAAGGAAAAGTGGAACTTTGTGGGAGGGTGTAAAAAAGGAAGGCTTTGTATAGATTGGAATAGAGGAGAAGCGTGTATAGCTGTGTTGGCCTCAGGCGGCTTGGTGCTGCAGTGAGTTGTAAATAATACTAGTAGTAGAGAAATATTAGAGAGGATAAGTGTCAATAATACCCTTTTTCAGAATACTATTCGAACAATAAATGCGAATACGGTCAAGTCTACACTGACGTTTTGGCAGAGATAGAGGGTTGAAGAATCCGAGGCAAAGTTCACACTGTCGTCCTTATTGTAGAGCCCTCAATCAGCCATAACCTTTTGTAAATACTGTTCAGGCATAAAGGAAATGGCGTTCAAATGCTCGAAGAGAAAAACTACAATCTATTATGTACATAATAATGCATACATAAAAAATTAAAAACAGAAACGGTGATAACTTATTTTTGTTCTTAATATGACAGAAAAAGAAAATTAAGTACAGCTCAAATTTAGATAACTTCGAAGACCACACTGCCTTTCCATGACGAAAGTAAAACTGTTCAAAATAGGGATGAAACCTTTTTATTGACAGTGAACAGATACTAAATTTAACTGGATATTTCGAACACATATACAGTGTTCACCATCAGCAGTAAAACTAAAAGACATGAATAAAGCCAAGCAACATTTATATCTAATAAACTAATTACATATAGTTTATCGCTCTTATTTTTTTCAATTCCACAGCGGAAGCCAGTCTCTTTGACCTTTTCGGTTCCGGTTCATTAGATTTATCTGACATATTACGTGGACAGAGGTCATAGCTTTTAGGTGAGGTGATATTTACTTTATTTGAACTTAGTAAATTATCATAAATTGAATTCAATCAAAATTCACCTGTATCTCTGTCTATGGAATTATTCTTGAATAATTTTTTTTTAATTTCGATTGTTTCCCTGAAAACTTGCTTTAAACCTTGGTCCCTAGAAATCAAAGAAACATTTTCAAACAAAATAAAATGATTTGGAAAATTAAAGATATGTTCCGAGAGGGCCGACGTGAAATCTTCAGGTTTGGTATTTTGCTTTAAAGACGATGAAATAGAATTATGATGTTGTAGCAATCTAAGAATTATGATGTTTTCGAAAAGAAGAAAAAAAACTCAAGAATTTTCTGACGATATTCTGGAAACAACAGAAAAGAAAGATATTTTTTGTTCTTTACCATATGTTCCAGGGTTGAGTGAAAAGCTTAAAAGAATTTTACAAAATATTGGCTTAAAGGTAGCTTTAAGAGGTAGTAATACTTTGGCTAGTTTTTCAAATTCTGGAAAGGATCGAACTTCCGTAGATCAACAAAGTGGGGTTTATAAAATCCCATGTACTTGTGGAAGCTCTTATGTGGGACGTACTAACCAGAATTTAAAAGAGATTGCCACAACATCATAATTATATTTCATCATCTTTAAAGTAAAATACCAAACCTGAAGATTTCACGTCGGCCCTCTCGGAACATATCATTAATCTTCCGAATCATTTTATTTTGTTTGAAAATGTTTCTTTGATTTCTAGGGACCAAGGCTTAAAGCAAGTTTTCAGGGAAACAATCGAAATTAAAAAAAAATTTATTCAAGAATAATTCCATAAACAGAGATACAGGTGAATTTGGATTGAATTCAATTTATGATAATTTACTAAGTTCAAATAAAGAAAATATCAGCTCACCTAAAAGCTATGACCTCTGTCCATGTACTATGTCAGATAAATCAAATGAACCGGAACCGAAAAGGTCAAAGAGTCTGGCTTCCGCTGTTGCATTGAAAAAAATAAGAGCAATAAACTATATGTAATTAGTTTATTAGGTATAAATTTTGTTCGGCTTTATTCATGTCTTTTAGTTTTACTGTTGATGATGAACACTGTATATGTGTTCGAAATATCCAGTTAAATTTTGTATCTGTTCACTGTCAATAAAAAGGTTTCATCCCTATGTTTTACTTTAGCTCAACTTTGAGAAAATTACGAAGAGCTCATCTCTAAATTCTCTGGCATCAGATACCAACCGGCATGTCTTTCGAGCCGACGGTTCGTCATACTTTCCTTCTACGTCTGAACTAAAAAGTAGGTTACCCGAAGCGTTTTTGTGGCACTTGATATTAACCAAGTGACATATAGCGATCGCAAATTCTGTCGGCCGTTCTGTCAGTCCCGGTTTTGCTACTTTAGGCATTTCCAGGTAAGCTAGGACGACGAAATTTGGCAGGCATATCTGGAGCCAGACCAGATTAAATTAGAGATTGTCGTTTCTCCGATTCGATCATCTGGGGGTGAGTGGGATGACAATTAAATCGGAAAAATTAGAAAAAGGGAGGTATTTTTAACTTACGAACGGATGATGGGATCTAAGTGAAATTTGATGTTGGGAAGGATATCGTGTCTCAGAGCTCTTATTTTAAATCCTAACTGGAGCCGGTGACAATGGGGGGAATTGGGGGGGGGGAACCTAAAACCTCGGAAAACGCTTAGAGAGGAGGGATCGGGATGAAACTTGGTGGGAAAAATAAGCACAAGTCCTAGATACGTGATTGACATAACGGAACGGATCCGCTCGCTTTGGGGGAGTTGGGGGGACGGTTAATCAGAAAAATGAAGTATTTTTAACATATGAAGGAGAGATAGGATCTTAATGAAATTTGATATTTGGAAGGATATCGTGTCTCAGAGCTCTTATTTTAAATCCCGACCGTATCCGGTGACATTGAGGGGAGTTAGGGGGAAGCCTAAGATCTTGAAAAACGTCTAGAGCCGAGGGATCGGGATGAAACTTGGTGGGAAATAATCACGTAAGTCCTAGATACGTGATTGGTATAACCGGAATGGATTTTCTTTCTTTGGGGGAGGGGGGGTTAATTCTGAAAATTAGAAAAAATGAGGTATTTTTAACTTACGAATGAGTAATCGAATCTGAATGAAATTTGATGTTTGGAAGAAAATCGTGTCTCAGAGCTCTTATTTTAAATCTTGGCCGGATCTGGTAACATTGAGGGGGGACCTAAAATTTTGGAAAACGCTTAGGGTGGAGGGATCGGGATGAAAACTTGGTGGGAAAAATAAGCACAAGTCCTAGATAGGTTATTGACATAACCGGAACGGATTCGCTCTGTTTGGGGGATTTGGGGCGAAGGGTTAATTCTAAAACATAAAAAAAATGAGACATTTTTAACTTACGAAGAAATGATCAGATCTTATGATCGCACAAGTTATAGATACGTGATTGACATAATTGGAACGAATCCTTTCTCTTTGGGGAAGTTGCGGGTTGTTAATTTGGAAAAATTAGAAGATTGAGATATTTTTAACTTAAGAATGGGTGACCGGATCTTAATGAAATTTGATATTTGGAAGGAACTCATGTCTCAGAGCTCTTACTACAAATCCCGACTATATATGTTGAGATTGGGGGGACAGGAATCTTGGAAAACGCTTATAAATATCGTAGATTCGTGATAGACGTAACCGGACTTAGGGGGTGGGTTTGGTTCTTTTGGCGGGCTGAAGGGAGAGGAAAAATAGAAAAATTGAGGCATTTTTAACTTACGAGTGGGTGATCGGATCTTAATGGATTTTGACATTTAGAAGGATCTCATGACTCAGATCTCTTATTTTTAACCGGCATTAAGCCTCTGATTTTCCTTTTAAAGCAATCTATTGATTCTTAAAATTTTGCTAGAGCTCATGCCATATGAGCTCTTGGCTCTTCCGACCTCGTCACAAGTGCCATATGAGCTCTTAGCTCTTGTTTTTTCCACCGTTTTAAAATTGCACACTCGGAAAGAACATGCTGGCTTATTCACAACAAATGTATCGTGACAAAATATTCAAAATTTGCAAAACATGGACGTAGAAAGAAGAAAGTTCGCTTTGTTCAAGCCATCAAATAGCATAGTAAGTCAGAGTGGATGCAGTAGAATTCTATAGCAAGTTTTTCCACAAACCTAGCATTTAAAAATGTTAACATTTACTGATTCAAACCCTCAACCTTAAATAAGCCGACTAATAATAATAATAATAAAAAAAACTAAAGAGAACTTCTAAGTGAATGACCTGCAAAAAATAGCTCGCACTGAATAAATACCGCTTTTTTAAATTACAAAACGCAGCATTTTTCCGGCCCAAAAACGTGTTGAGAGCAAAATACAACTAATTTTAGGGCATAGCGCCCATTCATAAACATTCGAAGAATCAAGCAAATGCATCAGCACAAAGAGAAGGGTGTGATAACATTAGAAAAGCGTCAGTGGAGTGGATTTGTCAGACGTAAAAATTTTGAAGAGACTAGAATTGAGAAAACCAACCTCTAAAACAAAAGTAAAAGGACAAATTTTCACCATCTTCTTTATCATACTAAGCCAGTATAAATCGAACCCCTTCAAAACAAACATGTCTTTTTCCATATCTGATTAGTGACGAATGCACTTACCATCTGATTTTCTATTCTAGTTTTGTATACATTTTTGTTCTGTACTAGCTTCACTGTGCAAAGTCACTTCTACCTATATGTTCAAAATACACAAAGGCTGTATTGACTCGAGATAGTTTTCCAAGTAGAAACAGAAACTTAATCATACCATATTGTAAAAAAAACAATTAAACACCATATTGCTTTCATAGGCAACTTTCCCTTTTCGACTCTTCAATTATACGTAGGCTGTTACTGTACCCTGCTTTTTAAGGTACCCCATCAATAAAAATCACAGGGTGGACGGAAAATTCTTATGGGCAAAAGACATTAAAAACTTAAGAAACATGTGGGGTGGCCTCATTTTACTGCAAAAACACAAACTCTCGATCTTGATCTATTAGCTGCACTACAAATTGTTGCAGCAGTTACGTTACAAACTCTACAGAACATACTAAGTTATTAAAGAAAATAGGGCCAACATTCTGCTGAGCTCAAACTACACACCAATAGCACAAATTTTTGCATCCTGCAGGGGAACCTTAAATTATTCATTGGTATTTTTAGTTAACCAATGAGTGTTTGAAACTCCATATAATCAAACAATTGAGGAGCCTCTTGTAATAAGATAAAAATGTGAATGCAGTCAGCCATGAGCAACACGAGTGAGCAATGATTCACATTAATGTTTTTATTTTGCATAGATCGCAGGTGTCAATTTTTTCATCACCCTTGCTTTGAATTCTCACATATATAACCTTTCACTATGTTCTGGCAGGATATTTAGTAGGCAGCATAGTCGTCTGACTAATCCTCTATGCTTCTTAGGATTGTCTCTTAAACAGCATTGAATCTTTTCTGGCGAACAAACGTTCAGTAGGTTCAGCGAATGAACCCATAGTCTAAATTTAGCAGTCATTTTCTGCAAAATATATATTTATATATATATATATATATATATATATATATATATATATATATATATACATATATATATATATATATATATATATATATATATATATATATATATATATATATATATATATATATATATATGTATATATATATATATATATATATATAATTATTTATAATTATAGGAAGAAAATAAATTTTATTGCGAACTTTTCTTTATTATTACAATTTTAGTTGATTTCACTAACGTTAATATTCAGGTTACAAACAGCATGACTCTGAGCCCAGTTTTAGCTTGGAAACTTTGTAATAGAACATTAGGGAGAATAATGATAATAACGACAAAAAGAGTAGCAACAGTAGTACCATGAATATTGACATTTACTGAACTTTAATGTTTTATTATGTTCATAAACATGTTTTGAGAAGCTCTGATAGTGAGTATAGAAAAAAATAATAATAAAAAGATCCTCCAATATCCAAATAGGAATAGACTTACTTAGCTAATAAAAAAAATATAACTATATAGGAAATACACAAAATTACAGGCAGAATCATAAAAATAATTAGATATAATGGCCAGAGGTCACATAGGAAAAGCCCTCCCCTTACTTACATATGTTTTTGGCCTATAAAATATTAGCAGATTTGGAAACAGCAAATTATGAAAATTACCTTCTTCTGTGCTGGTAATGAAGTCACCATACTCTCTCCTAAGCAAACTATCTGCACCATGCTCTTGTAAATCCTTGTAAAACTTCAATACAATGCTCACCTGAATTAGATTTGCAGTTTTTACTGATATTAACTTGTTGTAACACAAAGCTGCTTGAGACCAACACAACACAAAGCAAAGTTAGTTTCTTGGTTATATACCTGAATCAGCTTTAGATGATAATTTTTCTAGACTAGCCAAATTATTTTTTTTAATTTTGGTTACTAGGGACCATAGTTAGTTGCCTACTAGGCTGCAGCTAACGCTACAACCACCACGGATGCACTGATAGCTCCAGCATGGTAAAGAACTAACCATGGCACATAGTAGCCAAAAATTAAACTACACGTTTAAAAAAAATGGCAAGTGAAAAAAGATTGCCATTTCTTGCTAATTCAGGAATGTTAACTATTATCTCGATTAGTCTTAACAGTAAAATGATATCTGAAAACAAATTTAAGAAATAAAAAAAAAATCCTGAAACTCCTAAAATTAGCGTCGCATCGAAACAAAATGAACATCATTGGAATCTTCACGATCGAAAACTCTATCCAGGAAACTTACAATGGGTTAACTTGAACAAGAAAATTTTAGAATGGGTAGTACTGATTCTGTCTTTTTCGCTGCTAGCAGGGCAATGAAACATCATAAAGAGCTGTTCAAGGGTTCAAGTTAAGGTAAATTGCCATACCTACGTGTTTCTGTGATTAACAGAATACAATATTTAAAACAGAATCATTTTTTGACAAAAAAAAAAGAAAAAACGCATTTTCGCATACAAGATGACGAATGACATAGTAATAATTTCATAATTTTTTCCCCAGAAGAAAGATCACGGATGTGTGTTTATTTGATTGTTTTTATTTTCCGGAAATAATCGAACCTATGGTCGTGATGGACCGAGAGAGGGCTTGTTTAACCAGGTATTAAAATTTTTAGTGCCCTTATAAAGTGGCCAATAAGATGGTGCCAAAGAAAAGTTGAGTTTTCCGCCGTTTCGTCCCACAAAACTACGATATTGTCCCATGGAGAACCAAGCTGTAATAGCTTAAAACTAAAGACATCCAATCGATCTAGAATTATAAAAGTAATCGATTTATAAGTATATATTGAACTTCACAGTTGTAAAGTAATACATTGTGAATCATTACTTCGGTAAAAAGTGACTCCATCTTCAATATTCCTTGTCAGAAGAAGAATCCTATATCCATTTTACAGCAGTAACTGTTCATAGATGACATAAGCAGTAACAATAAAGACATATCATGAAACACGTACTTGGCTCATCTTAATTTGATCATTTGGAGGTACATATTTTAAAATTATACTCGGATTTGTAATCAGTAGGCAAATTTAGGTAGAATTTCCTGAAAGGTGTAAAAAATTTAGCGAATCAAATTAAATTTTGCAGGAAGTTGGAGCAAGTGTCTTAGTTAATTTTTTTGGAGATAAGACCAACTGCTAGCTTTGTGAGAAGGGACTAAACTGTTGCCACCAGGACTATCCCAGAAGGGACTGTTGAAATTTGTAGAAACTTAATTGGTTCTTAGAATCAAAGGGCTATTGGAATAATCGGGGGTTTGAAGGACCAGAACAAAATATGACTTTTTTGGGGGAAGCCGGAAAAGCCCCTAAAAATCCGTTATAAAATCACTTACATAAAGGTGTCGAATCTCGGCCAAACTTAGTAGGAAGTAAGAATAAGTGCTCCAGATGCTCTTTTTTTTACCTGGTATTCATTTGACCTCTATGGGGATGGGGTTATATTTTAGTTGTTGTCATTGAACAGTTACCATTTCAATCAAGCAGCCAACTTTCTTTTAATAGGGCCTTTAAGTAATGCAAATTTTCAATTGCCAACATGGACTTTTCAACAGAAAAAAAGGGGAGGGGGTATTTCTACACATGGGTACTTATGTTAGATAAATAAGGAGTAAACAAATAATGGGTTGGTCCTTCAGTTCTCTGTTGGTATCTATTGGTCATCTATTCTAATTTTCTAAAATTATAATGCCTGGCTACACTGAGCTACACGATATCCAAAGAGGGTTGAATCTTTGGCCTTAAAGAGTATCTTCATTGAGATATTCATAATATTGATCCAAACCTGATTCTTTGTCCTATTTATACTACTACTAACGACTCACTGCAGCACCAAGAAGCCTGAAACCAAACAGCTGCACATGCCCCTCTTCTATCTCAGTCTATGCAAATCACCCTATTTACACCCTCCAAAGAAGTCCTAATTTTCTTTGAATTCTTTCTTAAGACCTCCTCCCGTTCTACTTGCAGAAGACCTATTTTTCGTTTGTCCAGAAAGGACAGTTTGATAATATGTCATCCTTCATCTGCAGAAGGCGTTCTAGCCATCTCAGCATTTCTCTCATTATAGCCCTAGAAAGCGGGATAGAACCACGCTTTCCGTACAGTTTACTGTTTGAAATATGGTCAGTCAGAGGGTACCCTAAATGATCCATAGACAATTCCAAAAAGATCCATAGATAATTCATCTGAAAAACATCTAACAAATCCTGCTTCGTCTTTTGAATTGTCAACGCTTCAGAACCTTACCTGGCCACTATCATCACTGTAGCTTCCAATATCCTAATCTTGGTTTGCCACATCATCTTCTTCTTCTTCTAAACATTTTCAAATGTGATAAGCACCCTGGGCTTTTGCTATTTTACTTCTAACACCTTCACTGCATCCAGCATCTTTACTAATGATACTACCTAGATAAGTAAAGCAGTCCACTTGATTGATCTCTTCACCTGTACTTAATCCAAGTCTAAGCAACTTAATCTTCTTTGCATCAATTTCAAAACTTATTTTTGACCTCTTAAATGATCCAAAAAACCTTCATTTTGCTAACATTTTCATCTAGGACACTCAAGTCATCAGCATAATTTAGACGAGTTTTATTTTCCCAGCCAATTCCATAGCCTTTGTTGCATTCCTTAGGACAGCTCCATCAAATAGATTCATATCAATGGGGAAAGTAACCCTGCTTGATTCCTGATTTAATATAAACCAGTTACTGACCTCATTTCCTACCTTAGCTGCAACAATGTTGTTCTCATACATTGCAATAATCACTTGTTTATATGTTTATATATGTCTATATAATCTGTTTATCTGGTATACCATACAAGGATAAGATCTTCACTAAAGCTCTTCTATCAGATGAATCAAATGTTTTGTTTATAATCTATAAAACGGAGTACTAAATGACGTTGAGGACTCAGACAGGTCTCAATTATTAATCTAAGAGTGAAAATTTGGTTGACAAACCCTCTCCCCTTCCTGAAGCCACACTGTTCGTCTCCTCATACTTTCTTTACAGAATCTCTAAGTCTAAATAGTATCATCATACTAAGTAGTTTGCTTCCTACAAAACAAGACTAACGCTTCTATAATTACCATACCCGCTCTTACCACCTTCCTTACAGAGGGGCTTTATTACAGTTCCCCTAAAATGGCAGAACCTAACTTCCCCTAATTCAAGAACCACATTCACAATCTTCAGTAATTTATATGTAACTTCAATACCACAATATTTCAAAAACTCATTTACCATACTATCAGCAAGGCTTTGTTTCATAAAGTTTTTTATTCTTTTCTTTATCATTTCCAGTGAATTCCTAGTTGCGTTCCTAACTTTCATCCCTAAAACACCATCTGCTACTTTACAAACTATTTTTCTAAAATTAATCCATCCATATATTGTCTAGTTTGAGACTCTCCAGTCAATCTTCAACCGTTCCAAGAAAGTTTTTCTTGAAGTCTCATCCTGGCGTCTACCAATGTCCTAACTTCCAGCAAGGCAGTGACCCCAAATTTCCAAAATGTCAGCCTCACATTAAGAACCTAACCAAACCTTTTTTTTTAGTATGAACATGTATGGGATGACTTAACCTAGAGAGATACACAAAGTCTGTGATTTTCATTTCTAAAAATGTATGCTGTCTTATTAAGAACACTAAATACTTCTGATAGTATAAGAAGTCACATGAACAAAAATTCAGTTTTTAAGAAAAATTCACACTTTTTTTTACTGAAAAATTACTTGCATACACACTTTTTTAAACCTGGAACAAACATGTACACTGTGACGTATTGTTGACCCCCTCCCCCATCCCAAAAAAAAACAAAAAAACGAACACGGATACATACTCTGACTTTTGTTTTATCTCCTTCAGGATTTGATATATGAAAGACCACTCCATCAAAATCAGCCACTGTGACATTAATTGAGTCTGGTTTGTTTCTAAAAAGGAAATAAATGACATGTCAAGGAAATCCGGGCAAGTGCCAAACATCCCAAAATAAATTTTGATTTAAATTAGAAACCGTAAATTAGATACTGTAATTAATGATGACATGTTTAACAGCAACAAGAATCAGACACCTAAAATCGAAATGCGTTCCTTGCAAAAAAGAAAGAAAAAACAGTGTTAAGCGATTGTAATTCGAAATTTCCAGATTACAGAGAAATTTAAAGAACGGTTTGAGCTTTGTATTCAGACAGATTATGAAGTAGATTTATAAGGGTTGTGTAGACATTGCTGAGAAACCAAAGTAAACCACCACTAAGAACAAGATGACTAAGCATTTCTGATTGCTTTAAAGTTGTTTTCATAATATTTGAGGTTTCCTTTGAATAACCCTATGTCCTTAGGCACCATCAGAGTTTTCAATAAGGAATATAATTATACCAGTATAATGTATTCTACTCTTTTGCTTTCGCACAAGATTACTCATTCCTTTCCTAAATGGCAGGCTTTAATAATAAAAAGAGAAACATCATTTAATTCCCCTTTTAGCTCCCTTTCATGCTCAATACCACAGCAATTGACATGTATGTAAAAGAATATCTAATGTATACAAGAATGAAGAAAGATGTTTATTATTAGCATTAACCAAAGTGCTTTATTATATTATATATACCCCTCAGAGATGTACCAGTTTTATGCCTTGATCTTTGTAGAGATTAAATAAATAAAAAAACAAAAAAAATTTGTGACTGAAAGTAAGGAGCGACGTTAAAACTTCAAACGAAAAGCAATTATTCCGCATATGAAAGGGGCTTTTCCCTCTGCAGCCTCTCGCTCTTTACACCAAAGTTTTTTTTTTATTGTTTTAAAAAGTAGAGTTGTGAGAAAGAGTCAAACTTTAGCGTAAAGAGCAAGGTGTTGAGGGGGGAACAGCCCCTTTCGTATACGGAGTAATTTCTGTTCGTTTTAACGTCACTCCTTACTTTCAGTTTAAAAAAAAATTTTTTTTGTTTAATTTCTGAACGCTTTTGAATTAATGCATGTTTTGATTTTGGCTCTCCGCACATGAGTAATTAAAACGAAATTTGCATATTAATTTATTCTTTTGAGCAAATGGCTTTATCGTAATTTTGATCAGACAATTTTGAGAAAAAAAGGAGTGGGGGAGGAGGCCTAGCCACCCTCCAATTTTTGGTTACTTATAAAGGCAACTAGAACTTTTAATTTGTTACAAATGTTTTTATTTGTAAAAACATACGTAACTTAGGAATTAACTTGTGTACCGAACTTCTATACTCGTTTGTTTTTATTACGTATATAAGGGGTTTTGACCCCTCGTCAATACCTCACTCTTTACACTAAAGCTTAAATTTTGTCCCAATTCCTTAAGAATCACCCTCTTTTTTTTGTCAGGGTGAGCTTATTGAACCAAAGGTCATATAATATCAGGAGAGGGCTTGCTCAAACGGAAATTACAGTTCTAGTTCCCCACTTTGTGACCAAAACGATTGGGGGTAAAGCTGGATCCAACTCCCATGCTCCCTTTTTCCCAAAGTCATCCAATCTAAGTTTTGAGATAGTTTTGAGTTTCTAGTGTCTACATTTAGTATTTATTTTTTGAGAAGTAAACAGACATCGTTTGGGAGGGTGAATTTTCTAAGGGGGAAATCTTCTGCATTGGAGGTTTTTCAAGAGGAGACTTATCCATGGAGTGGGAAGCTTCCAGAATGAACATTCAAAGAGAAATCATACATGGGGGAATTTACAAGAATTCTTATACTAAATTCCTTTTATTTGAATTACTTAGTTTTGCCAATTTAATTTTACATGTGCAGATATAAAGGGAAAATTTTCAAAGGAGCTAAAATTGTGTAGGGGATTTTTGCATGGGAGGGGGGTATTTTTAACAGGAGAGATTCTCTATGGGGGAATTTTACACAGGAGAAACTTTCCACTGAGACATTAAGATGGGAGAATTTCCAGGAAACGTTTTTCATGGAGGGAGGTTTTCTGGCATGGTTTGAAAAACAATGAAATAAAAAGATTATTTTCTTAACTAAAAGTAAGGAGCAACATCCAAAGTAAAAACAGAATGAAATTTTCTTGTGCACACTAACTGTAACTTTTTCCATCAATTATTTAAGAACAGCTCCTGAAAAGAAGAGCCATTTAATTTCAGCAATGAGATTTTTAAAATACAAAAAGGAGTTTTTTGTGTGAAAAGCAAGGTATTGAGGAGAGGTTATCCCCCTCATGCATCAAACGATTTCTGTTATTGTGAGTTTTAATGTTGCTCTGCACTTTCAGTGGAAAGAAAAATAATCGCTTGATTGCTGAAAAGCATAACCAACTCTCAGGGAAACTATTAACACGCGGCTGATTTTGAATAGCCAAAAACAGTCAGTATCTTATTTTTCTTCATCCTGAGCCCAATTAATTCCAAATCAGGTCTTATAACATTCATTCATATCATAGAAGTTTTTTGTATTCTATTCAAAATTTCTTTTTTTGTTATTGAATTTTGGCAAAATCTAAAGTTAATCTGGACAAAAGAACTGATCAGAAATACTGGAATTTTTTTACATAAATGACCCCCAACCACCTATGCTATTTTATTGTTAGTCTTAACTGTCAATTTAGATGGCACAAGCAGGTTCATAAGTAATGCATACATTTGTGTACCACATGACTAATGAAAATAGCTGCCTTTTTTCTGTGTTTGTTATGGAAAACAGAATGGAAAACAGACATACTTGCTCAATATGGTCTGAGAGCTAACTACTTGTTATATTCTGCTTCTGGTCTAAAAGTCTGAAAATACTGAATGCCATTCCCATTTCCTTTGGGTTTTACTGTTTTTGCTAATTTACTTAGCTAGGCTCAAGGTGAACACACACACCTCAACATATTTTTATGCTCTTTCTAAATTTAATAATTGCTCAAAGTAGAGTTACTTCCCCCCCCCCCCTAATAAATAAATACACAGCCCAAATTGCATTTATTATTTGTTGTTATTTTTTTTTAATGTACAATTCTTTGTATTAATAAATTCACAAATACTAAACAAGTGCAAAAAAGAAAAGAGCCTTGCTACTGAAAATACAATAAGCATATATATACTTCAGGAGACTTACCCATTGGAGAGAGGCAAGGATTAATTGCACTTAAAGCAATTAGCATACTCAGAAACAACACAAATACATTAATCAAATGGTTGATCGTATTTTGGTCCTATAAAATGTTCTGAATTCACCCAACAATAAATACATAACAAATGATTCATACCTAGAGGCATGCACAATATAACAGAACACATAGGCCAATAAATACAAGTACACAATATGGCTAATCCACATACAGGGGAGAATTGTTCTGGGATGGACAAGCTGCTTTCCTGACATCCAGCATTCTCAGAAAAATCTTTAGAGATCATCAAGCATATTTAGTTCAATGTACACTCATACAGATCAATTATTTTAGTATATTACAATATTTGTTTTTAAACAAACCGATTCCAAAGTTCGGAAAATATAAAAAAAAATATTTTACCTTTAGATTATCTGTGTTTATTCACTTTTGGTCATGTTCTGTAGCCATCCGGTGGCAGAATATTCAGAAAACAAGAGCTAAGAGCTCATATGGCACTTATGACAAGGTCAGAAGAGTAAAATAAGAGCTCTGAGTCACAAGGTCCTTCAAAATATCAAAATCCATTAAGATCCAATCTCCCACTTGTAAGTTAAAAATACCTCAATTTTTCATCTCCCTTCAGCCCCCCCCCAGACGGTCAAATCAGGGAAAACAACTTCATCAAGTCAATTTGTGCAGCTCCCTGACACACCTACCAATGTTCATCATCCTAGCATATCCAGAAGCACCAAACTTGCCAAAGCACTGAGCCCCATGCCCTTCCAGTTTCGCCCTCCAACTCCCCCCAATGTCAACAGATCTGGTCAGGATTTGAAATCAGAGCTCTGAGACATAAGTTCCTTCTAAATATCAAATTTCATTAAGATCTAGTCACCCATTATTAAGTTAAGAATACCTCAATTTTTCTAATTTTTCCAAATCAATAACCTGCAGCTCCCCTAAAGAGAACAGATCTCTTCCAATCATGTCAATTGCGTATCTATAACTTGTGCTTATTCTTCCCATCAAGTTTCACCCTGATCTCTCCACTCCAAGCATTTTCCAAGATTTCCAATTTCCCCCTCCAACTCCCCCCCCAATGTCACTAGATGTGGTCAGGATTTGAAATGAGAGTTTCAAAGCACAAGATTTCTAATTATATCAGATTTTCATTAAGGTCTGATCACCTGTTCATAAGTTACAAATACCTCTTTTTTTCTAATTACTCCCTCTCCCCCCCAACTCCACCAAAGAGAGCAGACACAGTCCAGTTATGTCAGTGACTTATCTTGGACTTGTTCTAATTCTTCCCACCAAGTTTCGTCCTGATCTCTCTGCTTTAAGTGTTTTCCAAGATTTCTGGTCCCCCCCCCCAATAACACTGGATCCAGTTGGGATTTAAAATAACAGATCTGAGTTACAAGGTCCTTCTAAATATGAAATTTCATAAAGATCCAATCATTTCTTTGTAAGTCAAAAATATCTCTTTTTTAATGTTTTAGAATTAAACCTTCCCCCATGCTCCCCCAAAGAGAGTGGATCTGTTCTGGTTGTGTCCAGTTAAAGTACCTAGTTGGGAAATTAATATCTTGATATAATGAATTCTCATGTAGGCACCAAAGAATGGGTCAATCTGATCCTTATTATTACCTATGGCAGCATAGCTATCAACCCATGAAATTTTGGGCATGTTAAAGTCTCCAACAATTAATACATTATGTGAATGATAACTCATCACTGAATTTACAGCAATTGCAAGATGGGAACTTTTCTGTGTGGGGGATCTTGGGCTTCTACATATACATACTATATTTAAAGGCTGCCCCTTTTGCTCAATATTTATCCATACCTGCTCTACCTGTGGCCAATACTGAGAATCAAGTTAGAGAGTTCTTACCTTCAGGGTTGGTGTAATGTATAAGACAATTCCTCTTCCTTCAGGATTGTCAAGTTTCGAAATTGTTATAAATCCAGGGATCTGGATTTGTGGATCAGTAAGTGACACCAAAGAGTTCTTTGGTCTAGCTTCAGTAAAAGAAACTACACTCACTTCAGGCCTGGCTGACATTACAGCCTTAATTTAAACTATTTTGGTGGTGATGCAATCTACATTACTGTAAAGCACTACCAGTCCATATTTGTGCTCAATATAGCCATCATTAATGCCCCTTAGCTCTAACAGCAAAGATTAGAAAGAAGAACTACTTGAAGATTTTCTGCTACTAGCAATTAACATGGCACTGGCAAATGACTCATCATCATCTGTTGTAGATGTTGGGCTCAAATTCAACACGTTTAAAGTATAATCTCTATAAACACTATTATTTAAATGATTTTGGCTAGTGCTAATTTCCTCTACATCACCATTACTTGCAACCCTGGGGAGGCTGCAGGCTCTTGAGAGTTTTAGGGACAATCTTGATGCCTTTAATCACTAACTTGATTTAACCACCTACTTGTCTTCTGTGCAATTCCTCATATAATTTCTATCTTTTTTCTTGGTCTCCCTCAGACTCTGAATATATACAAAACTGATGAAAATACAAATAATAAGGAGAGATGGCTTTATCTCACAAATTAGGGGCAAATATCCAGGGGTTCAAATTTAAGTAGGCACATGGGTCTGTTTACAAAACATTCTGTAAAACAATCAAGCTGAATTTAATTTATTGGCCCTCTTTCTGCCAAACAAAAAAGATCCATTGAGCTATTCTACTCATATAGATTGGTGATAAAGGCAGCAATAGTTTTAAACATTTGAAATTGAAGAGGAGAGCTAGAACAAAATCAATGCATGCTTTTAGGAGTCTTGTGAATATACTGCACAATAAAAAAAATATAACAAAGTGTTTACTCAGTATATTATTCAGAGCCATGACCAACATGAAGAAGAGACACTTGAAAAATACATAATAGAGTTAAAACTATTGGTAAAGCCATGTGAATACCATGACTCCAAAGAGATGACTAGGTACAGAACTGTATGAGGCATCAATAACCCAAGAATATATGAGAAGCTGCAAGCAGCAGGGAAATAGTTTTGACACTAGACAAAGAAGTAGAGTTCTATAGAGTATATTAAATAGCCCAAGCATAGCTCAAGTCATTCAAAAGTAACTGGTATCATCTACCAGAGCCCTACTTTGATCTCCTAGTCCTAAAACTGTCAATAGCACCAGGAAGACAGAAACTGACATGTACTGTGAAACAACAATTCCAACTACTAGAGCCTGCATCCTGTCTCACAACTATAAAAAAAAGCATAGAACAGAAGCACATATTTTACATAGCTGGAGGTAATTCAGTTCCTAACATAGGATTTATATCAAGTAGAGAAATGAACCAAGTGAAACTCATACTTAACATCAATACAATACACAATGGAAAACTACAATAGATATAAAACTTCTTCTGATGGATTTTATCAGATGGATTAAGGTGATGCTAGATGACCAGTTGTTTTCTGGTATTGGCAAAATCAAAGGAAAGTGCGAGATTCCCCTCAAGGAGGGACCAGTTCTAATACTATACCAAACAAGAGAGGTCCTTATTGTAATGCAAACTCAAAGAAGAACTGAATAGGCTCAGAAGTATTAGGATCATAGAAAGAGTAGAAAAACTCACCAAATGGTGCTAGTTGAAAAGAACAATGATAGTGTGAGACTCTATGTTGATTCTGTTGACCTCAACAAGGTATGTGTAATTCAAGCATTCATAGAAATGAGTCAGTTTTTTTAGTATATCTTTGACTTTATAGTACTATTTAAGTCACTTATTCGGGAAAATTGGCTCCAATTCCCCCCACCCCTTATGACTTTGAAAAAATTAATCCACTGCATTAAATGCCCATTTTAGCCTACCTAATCCTGATAATCAAAGATACACATGCTGACTTAAGCATAGCAAAATACTTCTCAAAACTAGACAACACCAATAAATTTATGGCAAACCATATAAGTGGCTGTTGTATAAATTGAATATACCAATTGATGCCTTTTTTATGCTCTTTACAAATATAATAATTACTTCTGCCTTAAATTGATATTTAAGCACTTTTTTTCTCTTAAAAATGACAAATTTTCAAAAAATTATGACAATTCATATAACTAACTTACCAACAAAGCAAACATACAAATTGATGCCTTTTTTTATGTTCTTTATGAATATAATAGTTGATTCTACCGCAAATTCAAATTTAAGCACTTTTTAAGCTCTTAAAAATTACAAATTTTCAATTAAAGTATGAGTTATCTGTTGTTTTTAGCAAAATAATACTACATTTTCTCTGTGCTGTTTTCAATAAAATAATACTACATTTTCTCAGTGCAAAGAAGAAAACACCATAACATTGGTACAATTAATTTATTCAAATTAATGTAGCAAAATCAGTTATTATTATTTAAGAATTAACAATGCTTCTTGACTACTATGGTCCCTGCAGTGCATTCCTGCAGTGTGATAGCAAAATCAGTGCTTGTGTATTATATAACAGTCAAAAACTGGATTTATTATGAAACAGCAAGTTTGAGATCAATGTTTTAAGTTTAAGACTAATGTTTTTAGCCTTTTTTATACCCTATATTTAGGTCATTTTTAAGAGCTCAAAAAGTGCTTAAATCTGAATTTGAGGTAGAAGCAATTATTATATTCATAAACAGCATAAAAAAGGCATAAGGTGGTAGATTGCTTTACATGAAAGCCAGTTATATGGTTTGCTATAATTTTACCACAACACCTTAGGTTAATGGTCACTAGTCACATCAGAAAACATATCAGCTCTCACAGCTTTCAGTACAATCTAAGGTAGGTAACATTGGAAGAGGTACCTTTTTGGTCTGATATCTGCTCAGGGTAAGCTCTAGAGAAAACAGGAACAGATATACCAAGGCATAGAATGTCTTAAATACTTTTACATGACCTAGCCTACTTATTTATGGAGCTATCAGAGAAGAATATGACACAGGCCTTGCAACAGAGCTAGAAAAGGCAAGTTTGAAGGGTGTAAAGTTAAAGTTTAACAGAACAAAATGCTGATCTACAGTTCCATCAGTATGTTATTTTGGTCATATTATCACCAATGCTAGCATTAAAACTGACCCTGATAAACAATATGTGATCAATAATATACCTATCCTAAAATCCAAAAAGGAGCTCTAGACTCTAGCCACCTAAGAATGCTGAAATTTCTCTAAAGATGAATACCAAATCCTGTAAACCTAACCTTTACTTATTTCTTTGGGTTTAAACATTGCATTGCAAATAGGCTAGTCTATTTAATTTTTGACAGGACATCTGATCTTGATACTTAGTATCTTTTTAATTGGCTGTAGACTAGTGTTTGAAAATGTAATTCCTGTCAGCCTATTTCAGCACGATCCAAAACCATGTATCAAGGTCTAATTTTCAAATTGAAAAAACACATTTCCAACCTTAAGACTTTTAAAATTAGGATTGGACTTTGAAGTCCAATCCCAATTAAAAGGATTTTAAAGAGGCTTAAAATCCTTTTCTCATGCCTTATTAGGGCAGTAGGCTAGGCCTAGGCCTATATACTACCTACCTTTTAAGACACCTTCAAAGTGATTTTACAGGAGATCATTGAGGCTCTGGATTCATGCCTGAGAGTTCTATTTTCCCTGGTAAAGAAAATGGATAGGCTAATATGTAATTTGGGATTTAGCCTATAGGCTAAGCCTAAGTGGTCATTAGGAGGGTTGCAGGTACAGTATAATGGCAGCAAATTTGATTGTGTTATCCCAAATTTATATGTTTACTAGGAAGTAAGAATTCTTTTACTTAACATGTTTCCTTCTCAATAGTCCTAATTAGCCAATTGGCTTCTACACAAAATTACCTAGGCAGCAAGTTACAAGACGCCATATCAGAACTGCAATAGGTTACTTTAAAATTGTTTGATCATGAAGTTGCTATTAATTAGAGAAAAATCATACCCTTCAATGGCGTTTTTTATTTTCACTGTAAGGGCTTCTTCAACGATACGATTATTTATCTCTAAAAGAATCATTTTTCCTCCCTTTCTTTCATCTACTTCTTTCTTAAGCATGACTAATAGGCATGATTGGGTCAATAAAACAGCATTTCTTGATGCCTAAAAACATAACTTTTCAGAAAAATATGTTGCTCGAAAAATGAACCTTACAGAATCACTTCAGAGATGAATTTATAAAAAAAAATGCAGCCTAGGATCTTTCTAGTTTCCTTTTATTTATTCTATTCTTAGCTTAAGATTACAGTTTAGCTTAAAACCTGAGTTAGCTAAGATTGCAACCCTGGGTTAGCAGCAAAAATCTGATCCTAGGAGAGCATTCGAGGATCTGTTACCAGACTTAACCATATAATCACAACTGCCCCTGATATAAATCTGCGTAAAATGTCTCGTGTGCTCAAACGTAAGTGAACCTTACTTAGAGATTTCTAAGTGTCTGTCACTTTTCACTATTACTTAGCTTTTCATTATCTACCTTTAATCTCATATGTTTTCTTCATTTCGAAGTTATTGGACTGCTTGTTTGTTTTTACATGTGACATTACTTACTTTACATGTTTGGAGATTAGTTAGTGTAGTTTTTCAAACTACTAATCCTGACTGTTCAAGCGGTAATCTGTTTAACCTCAGATGTCATCCTGTAAAACAATAAGATCAATAATCAGGCCTGCCAGATAAATAATGTTTGCATATCCAGACAGGCTATAGATATGAAACCTTGCCCAATGGCCAAATCTAAATGATACAAATGTCCAACTGAGAAAAGAATTTGCAACAGGTAACTTTGGTGAATGTGATCGTCTGTCTTCTTATTATTCGACTGGTATTTTAATAATATAAGTCCAGCTCAGTTCAGTTATCGAATGAAATAACGTTCTTGAACAAATGTATTACAATAGGTATTTGTTCTGTCCAATGCAGTCAATTGACAAGATTTAGTTTGGTGACAGACAAAACTTCTGGCTATTGGTCTTCAAAGACCCTTAACCTTCTCTTTTTGAATTTATGAATCTTCTTTTTGACTATGATGTAAAATCACAAGGATAGAAATAAAGGTTAAATTCAGACAGTTTTCATTATAAGATTTTTTTCCAGAGTCTGGCCTGTATCCTCTTTTCCTGTCCCTATGATACCATTATAAAGATAGACAACGAAGAAAAAAAAAGCAGTTTAAAGGGAATCTCGCTTGCATTCGATTTTTCGTCTTAAAAGGGTGTAATATAATTTCCAAAACAAACCTTTCAATAGAAGTTCCGAATACTCTCGAATGACTTTAGATAATTACATAAATTTTTTAAGAAGAATCAAGTTTCATTGTGCTTTAATATTTTAAAGTAATCGTGTTACAAGTATACATTAATGTTCATAAATGTGAATACCAATTATAAAAATTTAACTAAATGTCTGCAAATCAAACAATTTAATTGAAATTCAATTTAAATTGGAGTTTTTCAAATACTTCTTAGCTCAGTTATCACCCATCATTTTTGTTAAAAGAACTCAATAGCATTCTTACAACAAGAAAATCTGATGAAGCGGCGTTTTTAGGTTGCAATGTATTTTTTTATGTTTATTTATGGACTGTATATTTTATAACAGCTACTCTCAATTTAAAATATCCAAGCAAACATCAAATAAAACATCCAATATTATATGGAAGCATTAATTTATCTTAATTTTTTAGTTTAATCAGATTGAGACCTAATGAGAAAAATATATGAATATTAACATTTACCTTTCGATGCTCTCAATCCTTTATGAAGTTAGCTTCTATGGAGACACGCACAATTCCACGTATTCCATAATTAGTATTCAATATTGTTTATTGATTTTGTTATTTCGTTATTGAACTCTTTTGTCAAATGTTTTGCATTACAAACCACAAGTCTTGATTTTCTCATAAGTAGTTTGATAGTATTTTAGTACACCAGGGTGTGATGCATGCAAATTTAAAGCAGCAATCTTAAACATTGATCATATACCAATATTTATAGGAAATAAAACATTTAAAACTTTGAAACATGTTTGAATGAAAATATAGGCTTTAATTATACGGATTACCTTCAAATAACAATCATCAGTGCTAACCGCTCTTGAAAAGAAATTTAGTGTATGTCTCTCTTTGGGGGCTCATTCCTGTCTTAAAATATGTTTCATAAAAAAAATGAGCTTGCAGAAGGTTGACAACAAAAGAGCCACAGGTTACACCCGCTGTCGTAGCTTCATTTTACAGTGAACAGCGGCTTTCTTTTTTTAAACAGCGGCCAGGTTAACAAATATACGGAATAGTTTAGTGCCGAAAATTTCTTTATGTTGGCATACACAATGCTTAAATAAAAAAATTCAAACATGCACCAGTGGGTTTAAGGCATTGATTAGTCACTCTTTCTCATTGAATGATTCTGTATACCTAATAAACTTACGTAGAATCAAAATTGATTCTATTAGTTTTGTTTTTCATCTTATTTCGTTTCCAATCATAAATTAGCTGAGTGTAATCGATTTTGTATTGGGCATTAGGCTGGGCTAAGTTGATTCAAGCTTGTTCTGTCAATATAACCTAGAGTAAAACGATCATCAAAGTGACCAAATTTTGGGTAAAATTCTGGTTAATTGACTTCTTGCTATCTCAGAAAGGGTTTAGGTTAGGAAGATGAAACTTTCAGGGATGAATCTACAAACTAAATTATGTCCCGGGAAGGTATCTTGAAGCAACTACCTCCATTCCTTATCCCTGTAGAGGGCCTTGACCTTTGATGACCTTTAAAAATATGTGTGTTATAAAATTAAAGCCTTGCATAATAGATCTTTTCCTTAATTGAAGTACACCAAATTTGTTTTCAGCTTCATAACTTTGCTAAATTTAAACCCTCAAATGTGGTTGGGCCTACAGTAAAATTATTCTTTAGCTACTTTCTGCTATCTTGGAAGGGGGTTAGGATAGGAAAATGAAACTAGGCTATCTGTGATGGTCCTACAGACCAAAATATGTCAGGAAGGCATTTTGAAATACCTATCCCTGATCCTTCTCCCACTAGAAGTAATGACCTTTAAAAATATTTATACTATGAAAGTGAAACCTTGAAAAATAGATCTTCTGCATAAAAAGTATATGAAAATTGTTTTCAGGTTCAAAACTTTGCTCAATCTCAATCCCAAACCCATTATGAGGTTTCAAAGATCTCCAAATAGCCTACATTTCCCAAGTGTAGAATTAAGGCATTGGTAGGTTATGGCTTGAAATTCTACTCAAATAACAAGAATGGTAAAATTCTAGTTTAGGTAGCCTACTTTTTGTTATCTGGGAAAGGGGTTAAGTTAGGAAAATGAAACTATCAATGATGGGTCTACAGACAAAAGTATTTCCAGGGAAGGTAGACTGTTTTGATATCTACCCACCTCTGATCCTTCTCCCACTAGAAGGTGATGACCTTCAAAATATTTGTTAGTTACTATGAAAGTGAAACCTTGCAAAATAGATCTTCTGCTTAAAAAAAGTTGCAAGAAAACTTTTCAGGTTCACAACTTTGCTCAATCCCAATTTATGAAGTTTCAAAGATCTCCAAATACATTTTTCAAATTTAGAAAAAATGCATTGATGTCACTTAAAATTCTACTCAAATAACAGTAATTGTAAAAATCTTGTTTAGCTACTTTTGTTATCTTGGAAAGGGGTTTGGTTAGGAAAATCAAACTTTAAAGGATGAATCAAAGGCCAAAAACATACTCTAGGAAAGTATTGTCAAGCTTCTGTGTTAACCCTCTTCTGATTTCCAAGTCTTAGAAATTTGCCTAATTGACAGGTTGGTTTTGTTTATCTATTGATTTTGAATTAAAATCAAGCATTTGTGGGCATCAAGTCACAGCCAAGACAGATAGTCCAATTGGGTGAGAGGCAATTAATTTTGAATTAAAATCAAGTACTTGTGGACATTAAGCCTTGGTAAATTGAAATTTTGACAAAACAAAATTTTACCTTAATTTTCTGTTATCAGTTTTGTTTTCTCTGGTTTTTGTTCTGAATATACAATTCCTGTGGTAAAATTCTAGTTTAGCTACTTTTTGCTATCTTGCAAAGGGGTTAGGCTAGGGAACTGAAACTTTCAGGGATGGGTCTACAGACTAAGGTATGTCCTAGATAGGCATTTTGAAGCAACTATATCTACCCTTTTTTCCTCTGTAAGGCCCTGACCTTTGATGATCTGTATAAATCTTTGTGTTTGTAGAAGTGAATCCTTCCAAAATTGATTTTCTGCTTAAATGAAGTACAACAAAACTGTTTTCAGCTTCAATACTTTGCTTGATCCCAAATTATGAGGTTTCAAAGATATGCAAATAAAATTATAAGTTTAGAAAAAAAACATGGATATGACTTGAAGTTCTACTCAAATAAGAGGTATTCCATTTTCAGAACCAAAGCCAGAGAAAAGGAAACTCATAACTAAAAATTAACATTATTTGTCATCTTGTCAAAAATAATCCTGTCAAGTAGGTAAGTTTCTAAGACTTAGAAATCAGAAGACAGTTAATATAGAAGCTTGCCAATACTTTCCGGGAGTATGTTTTTGGCCCTGGATTTGTTATGGAAAGTTCCATTATCCTAATTTAACTCCTTTCCAAGATAGCAAAAAGTAGCTAAACCAGAATTTTACCCTTGTAATTGTAAATTGTATTTTGTACCCTTGTAAAAGAGGAATTAAGAAAAATTATATATATTAATGAATAGCTGAAAATCTAAGCTGTGCATCAATATGGTTATTATTTAAATTATTTAAGGTCAAACACTTGAAAATACTGATTTATTCACTTACCTACAAGGATGTCTTTGGAAATACCAATTATCCTATATATATATATATATATATATATATATATATATATATATATATATATATATATATATATATATATATATATATATATATATAAATCATCAATGCAACAGCACAATCTCATAAAAAAAAAGAAAAAAAAAGAGACAGAAGGAGAAAAGGAAGACTGTTTTCCTAAATTAGTGATTAATATAGACCAGCACTTGAATGAGGCCTTAACCCTACTCATCCATACAATCACATAGGTCAAACAGCATAGCCAAACACAATCAACCATAAAGAATAATCCATGAACAGGCAGTCATGTCATCAATAAGTATAAGTTGTCATTTACCAAACAATAGAAAAAATAATAAAGACAAATAAATCAGAGGCAACAACCCAACACAAGGGCTCATCAGGAGAATACACTGGCCTATAGGGTTTTGCCACTATATATATATATATATATATATATATATATATATATATATATATATATATATATATATATATATTTATAAATTACCACGTTTTTAATTTATGCTGACAAATTGTTGGTGAAAATTTCACCAAGAAGACAGGGTTCTTGTTCCTACCCTCATATTCAATCATGCTGTAGTAAAATAGGAGTGGTCCATAAACCCATCTAACCCCTATGCAAGATCCCATAACAAACATAGAGACTAGATGAACATTGAACTTAACATACTGCTCAGTTCCTTTTTATGCTTTTTCAAAATATACAAGCCTAACCAATTACCTTAAATTGCAGATAATATTTTTATCAATGGATTATTCAGGTAACTAAAAAACAATCTTAAATCTATAGTCAGAGTTGCATCCTGAATCCAAAATTAACCATCATTTGCATCAGAAATGAACTTTACTGCTCACCTCTATGTATAACAACTCATGGTATATATTTTCATATTAGGGGTGGGGGTAAAGCTCACTTCTGATGCAAATGAATGTTAAATTTGGATTAGGGATGCAATTCTGACTATAGAGGTAAGTCTGAAGTTTGCCCCTCCTAATGTACAAATAAATACCCTGAATCAGGGGTAGGGGTAAAGTTCATTCATGACACAAATGCATATCAAATTTGGATTCAGGATGTAATTCTGACTATATAGGTAAAGTCTATTTCTTAGCTACCTGAATAGTCTATTAATTTAAACATTACCCTAAATTGTTGATTAGAGCAATATAAGGATTTTTCCTTGTGAAGCTCTAGAGTTTATGATTGCTAAATTGTTTGCAGTATTATTGAGTGATTTGTAGCTTCCCATTCAAGTTACCATTCTCAAGAAGACTACTCACTGTCCAACCTTTGATTTGACATATCAATAGATCTAGGCCTTATATACAGAAGAATAATGATTTTGGGGGAGGGGGGAGTTGAACTAGTAAGCATACCAGCTGTAGACTTCTCAGGATAGGTACTGAAATTCAATTCATTGTCAATGATGACACAAAGATCTTGCTCCTGATTTACAGAAGAGATTGGATGGCAAGAAAGAAAAAAGGGACAATTTTGTTTTGTGACTGACATGACTCCTTACAATATTAAGTTCAAGAAGCCAAACCTCAGCCAAATAACTAAGTAGTTCAAAGATAAGATGGTTGCAGTGATAGTTGCAACCTACTAAAGGATGAATTATGTAAAAAGGTATGATCTTTACATGGGAAAACAGGTTCAAGATGTTTTTGATCACCAGTATAGTTTCAGCTTATTGTTGATAGTAGAAGGAGTATCATTAATGAAGATATAGAATAGGGTAGAACCCATTAAGTTTCCCCAAAGATACTATGCTGAACAAAATGGTTGTCTAAAAATTTTGGTTGGATGTGTTTGAAAAATGCATGGGGTTGGGAGGAAGGGTGCTTGTCTCCAATCTCTTTTGACTCTTAAAAAGGGCACTAGAACTTTAAATTACTAATCAGATAGCTCATTTAAAAATTTGAATGATACATCTAGCCATTATCGAGCAGTGCTGCCTATGATATTACTTATATGCCCTTTTGAAAACTTACATCCATAATTTTTTTGTTTAATTGAAATGCTTCTAAACATTCCCTAAAAGTTTCACCTTAATACCCTTAGCTTCATTAGTTACAGTAACTGTAGTGGTAGTATTAATAGTATGTACATAGTACCTTCTGGCTAGTTCAAAATCTGTCACAACTTACCCTTAAAGGTCTAACTGGAAAATGTAAGCTGTTCTTGAGATATTGCCTTGTCACCTTTTTGAAAATCTTTGTGCTCAGTATTTAGTTTAATGTTTGCCTAAGCAATCCTTGAAAGCATCAGCCACATGCTCTTAGCTTCTGCAGTAGTAATAGTTGCAAAAGCATTAGTTGCAGTATGCACATAGGATCTTTGGTTTCTTCAATATCTTTTTCAACATGTGCTGAAAGTTTCAGCTTAATACCATCAACCGTTTGTGAAGCATATCTGTTATGTCCTCTTTACAACTTGCATCAACATAGTCTTTTTCAATTTAGTTCCATACAATTTCAATATTTCCCAAATTTTCCACCTTAATATCCTTAGTTTTAACAGTAGCAGCAGTAATAGTAGCATTAGAATTAATAGTAATAGCCTGAGCTTTAGTGACAATAGTAGCAGTAGAACTAACAATAATAGTAGTAGTAGGATGAGTAGAAGCAGTAGCATTAGGATGCAAATGTTTTCTTTTAGTTAGTTCAACAGGACCCACATTAAGTCCTGTTAGTTTCAACCTCATAAACCAAACTGTTTCTAAAATATTGCTTTTATGTCCATTTGACAACCTGTATTCAGATGGCGTGTTGTGAATCAATTTACCCCCCCCCCTCAAATGTCTTGAAAATTTCACTGTCATACCTTAGGTATATTTGTAATAGTAGTACCTGTATTACTAGTAGTAGTATTAATTTTTAGAAGCAGTAGTATTAACATATTTATTTTTGGTCAGTTCAACATCCCTTCAATCAAGTTCTGGAAGTTTCAACTTGATATAACTAGCCATTGTCATGACATTGCTGGTATGTCCTTTAGATAACCTGTATGTTCATATACTTCTTGAAATTTTCAACTCAATGCTCTTAGTCCTACAATTGCAACAGAAGTTGTAGTTGTAGTGGTATTAGTTTTTGTAGTAGTAAATGTAGCTGTGCTAGTAGCATTAGTAATACCATGCACATATTGCCTTTTGGTCAGATGACCTTACAATTTAAGCATTCTCTGAAAGTTTTAAGTTAATACCCAAATCAATTCTTGAGGTACACTCTTTTTACAATGTATCTGCACAGAGCATCTTTTGATTTAGTTGAAACTTCCCCTCAATTCTACAAATAGAGTAGTTTGGTAGTAGTGGTAGCAGTAGTAGTGATGGTAGTCATAGTAGTGGTGGCTGCATGCAAATATTGCCTTTTTGATCTTCTCCCTTATCAGTTCTGGAACTTTCCAAATTAATATGCTCAGTCATTCCTGAGTTACTTAATTGTTACTTTAAGAGCATCAGAAAAGTTTTTCTGATGAATTCTAAACTTTACTCCACAGAAGAGAATGTTTGAATTAATATCTTGCTGTTCTTCTTATATTAGTTTTTTCTAGATCTTTCAACAACAAGAAAAAGTTTTGCTCAAAATGTATCTTGTTTTAATTTGTGTGTAATGTGCGAATTTACTGGTGAGCCTCCACCACTACACAGGCACAGAAGCAGGAATGTCTAACTCAATTTTGGATTTCATTGCCATGACTGTGTATTACTTGTCATTATTGTTTAAGGTTAAATTAACCAAGTAGCGTCTTTGCTAAATAGTAACTTTTCTTTGTTACCACTGGATCTTTGGACAATTTTTTGAACTAATGGATATGTTAAAATTTCTATTGGATGCATTTTAGGAAAATATGACATAAGGGGGGGGGGGCTCCATCCAACTACTTTGACTCTTAAAAAGGGCATTAGGATTTCTTATTTCCAATGAGCCTCCTCTAAGTTTATACAACTAAACTGTTCAAAAACACCTTTTATCCTGTAGGACATAACTTACAACCCTTGCCCTGAGAGCTTTGGGGGTTGTTACCTCCAAAGACATAATTAATGGACCTTTCAACTACGCTGACCACAATGGCTCTCTCAAAATTTTGAATGGATGTGTTTAGGGATATGATAGGCGTGGTATGGGGCTGGTTGTACTCTAATCACTTTTGTCACTTAAAAAGGGCATTAGAACTTTAAATTTACTCTCTTTACTTGCTCTACTTAATCTAAGTATAATTAAACTGCTTAAAAATACTTTTGTAAATAGACTTATTGTGCTTATTATTTTATGCTTAGCTATGTTCTTTTTATAATTAAATAAAAAAAAGTTTTTTTTAACTGAAAACAAGGAGCAATATTAAAACTTAAAACGAACAGAAATTACTCCGTATATGAAAGGAGCTGTTCCCTCCTCAATGCCCCGCTCTTTATGCTAAAGTTTGACTCTTTCTCTCAATCCTACTTTTTAAAACAGTAAAAAACCTTAATGTAAAATGGTAATAAAATTACCACTTAATTGCCAAAAATTACCGAAATTACGGAAGCCGCCGGGACCCAGCACTGTCTTTGGATAGAACACAAGGGACAATGAGAATGAGCGGCGAAGCCGCTGGGACCCAGCACAGCCTGCAGTTAGAACACAAGGGACAATGGCGGATTCGCCCGGTGGCGAATCCGCCAGGACCCAGCTAGTATATATATATATATATATATATATATATATATATATATATATATATATATATATTATTATTATTATTATTATTATAATTTTATTACCCATCATAATGTATAAATACACAAAATATGGAGTAGAAAAAATTAGAAACAAAACAAAAAATGTACAACACTACGTAATCAACAACAGATTATTATCTATTTCAGACGTCTATATATATCACTTGTCGGATCTAGATCTTACCTATACTGCAGTAGACGCTTCTGCACGGCAATTACGGGCTGGGCCACTCCATACTTCCTTGATATACTGCTGTTGCTTGACCAAGGCGGAAGTTTCAACAAATATTTTGCAAACTTATAAAAACACTTACATAATTCTTTAATATCAGCCTCAGTAAAAATACACCAAAACGGTGCTAATGCAAGGAAGTGGGGAATGACGAACGCATTATACACTTTACCTAGAATGGTTCTACAAAACTTAAAATTTAATGCAATAAGGAGGCTAAAGCTTTTCAAGTTTTTTTAGCAAAAAAACTTTTCAGCAACTGACGAGTAGCACGAACACTGGGTCCAATAGGCAGTCCCAGATATATCAAAGAATCCTTGGGGTTTAGCAACTCACCATCAATATCAATTTCAATAGGCTCTTTTGAGCTAGGATTAAAAATCATTATTTCATTTTTACTTTATTGAACGATAAACGTACATCGAACGCTCTAGTCACGTCATGACCAGCAAATACAAGATTTTCATCATTTTCATGGATATGGGTTATTAGTTTTGCAATCAAGCAGTGTGCGTGCTCACACCCTACCCCTTTTTTGAAACCAAACTGATTCATTGGTGTATAACATTATAGTAATATTATCAATAACCAGTAACTCAAGGATTTTACATAGAACAGGCGGCACAGTTATTGGCCAATATGAACTGTAAATATTGGCGGGTTTTTCTTTCTTAATGACTGGATAATTATACCGACAAAAAATAAATCTGGAACTAATCCCGAAGAAAAAATCATTTGGAATAATAAAGTTAGGTGCTCAAGAAGAAGAGACGAACCAGTCTATAGATAATTAACATAAATTTGACCAATACCCCTTGATTTCAGTGCTCAAGAAGAAGAGACGAACCAGCCTGTAGATGATTACCACAAATTTGACCAATACCCCTTGATTTCTTTTTCTTCACTTTTAATATACAGGCAGACAGCATCGACCATGATACCACAAAACCCAATTTGTTTGCAGAATTTGAAAGGCACTGATTAAGAATATCCTCATATTTCTCTTCAGTAGGCTAATCAGGTGGTCCAAACTCGCAACTAAAATAGTCATCTTAAGTGGACGCCAAACCAAATTGGGACCACTGACAGCACGTTCCGATAATTTACTAATATAACTAGTCTGGTGTTTTTTTAGAGTATTCCAAAAAGTTCTTTTTGTGTACAGACACACCTGATTCAAAGCGCCGGAACGAGGCTTTCCACATTCATTCCACATTGCTAACCATAATTGAGATTTTCAGCAGATCTGTACTAGCTCCGAATTTTCTGACCATCCAGCCTTTTCCGTATCAACTCGCACCCGACATGTTGGAACACTTTGTTGTTTCAACAAATAATAGATGTTGAGTAACACTTGCTTTTCTTTATCATTAATACATGAAATTTCACTCAACAGCTGGTATTCTTCTGCAATATATTATCACTAATACGCTGGAAAGCTCCGAATTTTCTGACCATCCAGCCTTTTCCGTATCAACTCGCACCCGACGTGTTCGAACACTTTGTTGTTTCAACAAATAATAGATGTTGAGTAACACTTGCTTTTCTTTATCATTAATACATGAAATTTCACTCAACAGCTGGTATTCTTCTGCAATATATTATCACTAATACGCTGGAAAGCTAGAAGGTCAATTTTACTCCAATCGGTAAGCTTCATCAAAAAGTACTTTGTATCTGTCATTACGGCAATCAGTCGGAAGATAAACAAACGCAATAACTAAGTTCTTAATTTTTACAGCAACAAAATAATCACTATCTCTAAACAGAACAGGAACACCTACCACTGCAATTACTACCACACCTAGTTCACACCTACCACTGCAATATCGATAGTCAGGGAAGTGATGAAAATTCAGGCAGGTGAGTGTTGTTATCCACATCCCTTGAATACATTCCTTTGAGTATACCCTTCACTTGGTTACATCACTGGCCTTAGAACATCACTTATGATTTACACGGTGTTTCCAAGTTTTATAATATCAGGAATAGTATCTAATATTTCGATTAATATTAAGGTGAAAAGTTTTTACAATAGGATACAATAGAAAATATAACCTGCCTGGGTCATATCCAGATATATAATAAATTCAAACATGGTAAAACCTTCCAAACTAACGGCAACTACAGTTCAGCGACCATGGGACTCTCCTCTGGGGAAGGGGGATCAAATTTCGAGTCGCTCTGTAGTAATGGTTCCATATAATTATTTTCCAACCTGAAATTATTCATAAAGGTTGGCTATTTCAAAACCAGCTATAGTTTTACAGAACAAACAATATTAATATTTAAAAATGTGTAATTTAGAATCATTTTAATAATTAAGATAAAAGATTTTCAACCGGAGAATTCGTTTATGGATACACCTCAGGGGAGATGGGTTTTCGGGACCCTCCTCTGGAAAATTAGTGAAAATTGAATACTTTTTGAGCAAAACTTTTTCTTTTTGTTGAAGGATCTAAAAGAAACTAATATAACAAGAAAAATAAGAGATTAATTCAAACATTCTCTTCTGTGTAGTAAAGTTTATCGGAAAATACTTAATCGAATCATTTAGCAGATTAATTTTATTTATTTTAATGAGTCATTATTCACTTGGCTGAGTTTAGTTAAAGTTTTACCTCAGTAGTTTTTCTCTCATTTTTTTGTTCTTTCTATTTTTTTTATGTGTTGATGCAATGTAATGAATCAGTTTTCAAATGTTTTCCTTTGTCACTGACCGTTTGTGTTTAGCCTTGCGTAGGGACACATTAACTCACTTAATAGATGAACGTAAATTCTTAAAAAAGTATGTGTTCAGGCTCAAATTTTAGTAAGACGTCTAATCCTAAGGCGAAGAATTACCTGCATTTCTCACAGTATAAAAGGATTCTCTTAGCCCATGCTTTTCTATTTCAGTTCTAAAAATCAGCAAGAAGCCCGTGAAAAATGATGCCAAACCAGATTAGAGGTATGTTTAACGTTGTATGTTCCAAAATCTCAAAAATATTCTCATTAAATTGTGGACTTTAGGCGAATATTCATTTAAAATAATCTGCTTTCAAAAGAGAAAAAAACCTTTCTTTCTATTTTCCTTGGTTTTTATCACTTATGAACTGGCATGTATCAAATGTCTTATATCGTTGTTTTCTAATCTGTAAAAACAGAAGTTGCGCTGGAGTATCTCTAAAGTTAGTCTTAGAGACCCCCCCCCCCCTGAAAAATGAGAATTAGTGGTTTTGGCAAAGCTTGACTCTTTGTCACAACTCTACTTTTTAAAACAATAAAAGAACTTTAGCGTAAAGAGCGAGGCGTTGAGGAGGGGACAACCCCTTTCATATACAGAATAATTTATGTTCGTTTTAAGTTTTAGTGTCGCTCCTTACTTGCAGTTGAAAAAACTTGTTTTTTATTTAATTTCTGAACGTTTTTGAATTAATACGTGTTTTGATTTTGGCTCACCGCACATGAATAATTAAAACGAAATTTGCATAATTTTTTTTTTTTGCTAAATGGCTTGCTCATAAGCTTTGATTGGACGATTTTGATAAAAAAGCGGGGGAGGAGGAGGCCTAGTTGCCCTCCAATTTTTGGTTACTTAAAAATGCAATTAGTTTTGTTGTTTTATGGCAATTTGTATTAACCAAGTGACATATAACAATCGCAAATTCTGTCGGTCTGTCTGTCTGTCCGTCTGTCTGTCCTGGTTTTGCTACTTCAGGAACTTCCAGGCAAGCTAGGACGATGAAACTTGGCATGTGTATCAGGGACCGGATCAGGTTAAATTAGAAATAGTCGTTTTCCCGATTTGATCATCTGGAGGGGGTGGGGGGCCAGTAAATTCGGGAAAAAATAGAAAAAATGAAGCATTTTTAACTTACGAACAGGTGATGCGATCTTAATGAAATTTGAAGTTTGGAAGGATATCGTGTCTCAGGCTCTTATTTTAAATCCCGACTGTGTAGTGATATTTGGGGGAATTGGGAGGGGGGCTAAAATCTTGGATAACGCTTAGAGTTGAGGGGTCGGGATGAAACTTGGCGGGGAAAATAATCAGAAGTCCTAGATACGTGTCTCAGGTATCGTGTCTCAGAGCTCTTATTTTAAATTCCGCTTGGATCCGATGACATTGGGGGGAATTGAGGGGGGAACCTAAAATCTTGGAAAACGCTTGGAAAAATAACCCAAGAAGGCTTGGAAAAAATCTTGGAAAAATAACCCAGCCCGAAACTGCAAAACGATGGTGTTAACCTGGGATTCCTTTTAAGAACAATAGCAGTGTAAGAAAACAATGTCATTGGAATGAGAATGATTTGCCTTGAACTTTTTTGAGCCAAAATAGAAAAAGAGTCGGCACCTTCTCTGAAGATATTATTTTGAATGATGTTATAATTTGTCTGGCTCTTGTAGTTGTCGAAAAAAGGATTTTAAGCTAAATGCCAGTGAAGCGCTGCTTATGTAAAGGTGATTATGCCATTTAGGGATGTAAAAAATCGAAAAAAGAAATAGAAATATTTGTCTAGGTGCTCTGTAGCTTTACTCACTACCATGGTAGGCTACTAATAGACAGTCGCAGCGACTGTTCATAGAAAATGCGCAAAAGACAATTTCTTGAAATGAAGTTTTCTCTAGTTTTGATATCGGTTTTGACCTACAATGAGGGCTATTGAGAAGAAAACAAATTTAGAGAATAATTCTTACTTAATAACGTGCGGGAAAATTGGTCTTAAGATATTTTGAAGGTACTTTCACTATACTTTACCCGCCCTCCCCCGTTCCGCCAAAATATGCGAATATATAGCCCAACTTATGTGATTCAGTTTATGGGTAGCCTATACGGGCCGAAATAAGAAACGCAAAGCAAAATTCAAGGTAACATATGGTATGGGCTATATATTTTCACATTGGGGGAGGGGGAGAAGTGGAAGCAGAGAATATTAAGGCAAACGCCTTAAAAATGAGTTAACTATTTTTCTGCGTATTATAAGTAAGAATTGTTTTCTTAACATGTTCCACTAAATATCCCCTATTGCAGGTTAATACGGTGATATCCTTTCTAGGAAAACTCTGAATTCTACCCTATCCCCCCCCCACACACACAAATAAAAAAATGGAATAGTGAAGCTTCTCGTAAAGCATTTTACAAGTCATATTCATGCAAAAAGCTTAAAAAACACACCCCTTTTTTTTACAATTTTTGGCTATGTTATTTTAAAGATTGTGTTTCAAATTCACATTTATTTGTGACTGCCTTCAAAGTATAATTTGATAGGTGGACACTAAAAACTAAACTATGACTTGTTCTTTGTGAGGAGTGGATTTTTGTTACTGTTAATGATGAACTGCTGTTTGATTACGGATAAAATTTAAAGCTTTCAACATACGGCAAAGACAATTTTGGTAACAAAAACCTATGATTTGTAATTATTTCCGAAAGGAAGAAAATAATAAAAACAACCTTTTACAAATAGCAGAAACTCAAAAAGTCTCAAGAACCTAATGAGATATTCAAGCAGGTGTTTAACTTGGCTCTGATATGAAAAGAGTATATTTTTAGTGTAAGTTCATAAATTGTTCGTAGCTCAGAAAAAAGTTCATGAAGCTTATATTTTGCTTGTCAGAAACTAAAAAGCACACATGAAAAAAGCTCTCTTTTTGTTACTAAATAGTTGAAGAAAAGTTCTGAAAAGAAGTTTTTCAAAGAAAAATAAAGATCCATATTTAAAACCAACGACGAGCAGAAATAAATTCATATAATGGTTCAATCTTGAAACGGACAAAAATTACTATCAATTAACAAAAGACACTAAAAACTAACGGAAATTAAATTGTATAACCACATCAAATATAAAGATAATAGAAACGGCTAAACAAACATTAAAAATATTATTCATAACATGTTTGGAGATATAGAAACATATATCATTTTGGTTCTAGGGCTAGTGCTTATATGATGTTCTAAATTTTTTTAATGCTTTAATTTAGCTGCGTCTGCTTACGTCAAGGTTAAGGTTGAAGGACATGTCTTATGCAAATCTTGTGATTAACACCTGGTTACAACAAATGAATTGACCGTGAACAGCCGTGGCCCAAATTAAGCCGTGGTCTCGTGATAAAGTGTTAGAAACGAAAACCGGTAGTCTTTAACAAGTAAATGTCTTAATAAAGCCCTTGAATAGTTTTAAAATATGTGTAAGAAACGTTATTAGTATGAAGGTCTAAAGTTGATTACAAGATTTGCAAAAGACTAAAAACAAAAAATAAGGGAGCTTTATCTTCAAATGTAGGCCTACTAAAATGTAAAAAAAAAAAAAATGTTTTCCTGTAAACCGGAACATTGAATCTTGTTAAGTTCCAAAATGAAACTCTGAGGTGACCGTGACTTAAAAATCCTTCATTGAGTAATTTCTAAGACCACACTGGCTTTGCGTGAAAATACGAGAAAAAGAAGGATAACGAAGTAAAACTTTGGTTCAGATAGAGTATCTTTCAACTTTTTTTTTTAAGGTTTGTCTTTTTATATTGTCCCTTGGACTTCTATTTATTTTTTTTTCTCTACATTTTGTGCCAAGGATGGCAGATTGAAGGTCCTGGTAAAAAAAAAAAATTTACATTTTTTCCCCTTTTTTAACTGGCTGTGAATAACCTCGGTTTTCGTTGTTGTCCTTTGTTTTGTAAAACTCTTTAGGTTATTAAATGACATATATTGTCATGGTCAACTATGATATTTTTAGTGTTACAAAATTTTGTGTTTTCGGGTTGCAGGAAAAACTACATACTGTTTAGAACATTTGGAGATGTAATGGCAAAAAAAGCATCTTGGTTGTTTTTTATTGGCTTTATTTCTTCAGCCAAAGAGCATCAGTAAACAGTATACCCATTTCGCTTATAATGTTGATGCAGAGCAGTGTATCAAATTTCTTGGAAATGAGCAAGCTTATCTAAGCAAAATGGTTTTGCTACTTGGATTTAAAGAAAATTCATGACAACATAGTAAATACATGGTAATAGTCCGAAAGGCTGTTTTCTCCTCTTACCAAATTGTAACTTAGAGTAAACAACTCAATTCTAGTCACTCAATTTTAAAGCTACATATCCATGGGCACCCATAAGCTAAATTTTAGGGGAGAGGCTTACCTGGTCAAATCGGCACTTCCAATCCTTTATAACAGAAATATCAAAACAAAAATATAAAGAAGTGTCATTCAGCCAGGGGGGGAGGGCCAGAGCCCTTATGTCCATGTACAATATTGAAGGCTCCTTTTCTGGACTTGGTTAGTCTTGCTATGGATCCATCTTATTTTATGTCTCGCATCTGAAGCTTAAACCATCGAAGTTGTATTATATGCAACTGAGACCCCGTTAAAGTTAATTTATTTTGCTACTATATTAATTAGTTTGTGTAAGAAAAGCATAAATGAATCAGTTAAAAATTTGATATTAAGTTGTAACTAAACTGGCCTTTTTATTCTATTTGTTTTCGTCAATTTTAATTGGTTCTTAATGTAAAACCACTCAAGAATTAGTTTCTTCCTATTTCAAATCCTATATCAGATCCAGACATTTCCCTATATGCTACATTGTTTTTCATCCTTAGTTCTCAATGTCCAGATTTATAGCGAAAGAAGCGTTTCTTAGCTCTGCAAATTGCAGTGGAGAATGTCAGTAAAATACTAGCAAGTTTCGAATCTAAAGTAATTCTTTAAAAATATTCCCTTTGCCTGAGATTGCTCATTTTTAAACGTAATTGAAGGCGTCCATCCCTCATAAACTAACCCATTTCATTTGTTGGTAAGTGTATTTGAAGGAAGATCGGAAGAAATGGTGATTGAAAATAAAGCTTTAACTTTCTTTTAAGTCTTTGCTTTCGCTTTTTTAGCTCCTCAATCTCTATACTTACATCCCAGAACGGTTTCGACGTTTGGTGTTGGTCTCACTGTCGGATTCTTCTTAGCTTATCTACTATCTGTATCAAGCCTTAAATCGTAGTAAGTTGCTTTGTTTCTTTGTGCTATATCATTATCTTGAGTAAAGTAAGTGTTGATTATGAATTAATAAACAATCTTTTTCCATAAAAAAAAAAAAATTCGAAGAAAAGTAAAGAGCTGTATTAACCCAGAGATGAGCAGAAATGAGGTCAAATAATTTTTAAAGTATAAAACTACCATAAATCACTGTCAATAAATAATCACTGTAACCATCTTTATGATTGCTTTCAACATAAAAAAGAGAAAAAAAGTACCATCATAACCTAGATTAATGCTACTAACAACTCACCGCAGTATCAAGCTACCTGAAGTCAACACAGCCACGCACACTCCTTCTCATTCCCAATCTATCCAAGCCTCCCTCATTACCCCCTCTCAAGAAGTTTCCATTTTCCATAAATCTTTCCTTGCGAAATCCTTTCAACCCACACGAGAACGGCGTGCTTCTTGATTAGCCCTAGACAGTTGGCCAAAAATGACAATTGCATTCAATGATAATCACATGTGTGTATGTATATATGTGTGTGTGTGTATGTATGTATGTATGTATGTATGTATGTATGTATGTATGTATGTATGTATGTATGTATGGATGTATGTATTTATGTATGTGTATGTATGTATGTATGTATGTATGTATGTATGTATGTATGTATGGATGTATGTATTTATGTATGTGTATGTATGTATGTATGTATGTGTGTATGTATATGTTTGTGTATGTATGTGTATATGTATGTATATACGTGTGTATGTATGTATGTATGTGTTTATGTACATGTTAATGTATGTATGTGTGTGTGTGTTTATGTATGTATGTGTGTGTCTGTGTACATACATACACACACATACATACATACACACACACATGCATACACATACATACACACACATACAAACACACACATATACACACACACACACATACATACACACACATACATACACTCACACATACACAGACACATACATACATACACACATACACATACATACACACATATACGTACACACACACATACATACACACGTACATACACAGACACATACATACATACACACATACACATACATACACACATATACGTACCCACACACATACATACACACACACATGCATGCACATACATACACATACACACATTCACACATGCACACATATACATACACACACACAAATACACTAGTGTTTGTGTGTCCATTATTTTATGACCTAGTAGTAGTAGTAGTATTAGTAATAGTAGTACTTGTGGTAGTAAAAGCACTACTAGCAGTAGTAGTAGTAGTAATTGTAGTATCGTTAGAAAAAAGTATTAATTTCATTTGAAGCTTAGGTTTTGCTTTTCAGTAAAATTTACCTCCATATCTCAAACTGTTTTCTAGAGTTTAAATGTATATTCTGAATAACTTAAATCAGGAAACTAAATATCTCAGAGTTTAAAATAGACCAGTTAAGCTCCTTATTTTATGCACAATCAATTATGCACTTCTAAACCAGTTAAAAACATTTGGGCTTGTATCATTTCCCTCATAGTGCCATGGTAGCATTACTTAAAATTACTTCGACTTCATTAATTTCACTAGAACTATTTAAGAAGCGTAAGTTTCAGTTTTCAGAAAATGTACCATCATGTTTAAAACGGTATCCCATAGCTAAAGCGTATATATCCAGTAACATAAATCAGAAAACTAGTTATCTAGTTTCCTAGTTTCCCAGGGAGGGCAAGGAGCAGGGACACTCATGGGCGCTGTCACAGACCCTGTTATAACATTGCTAAGGGCACAGTTATGGGAGTTGTTAAAATTAATGCAAGGACAGGCTGATTTCAAAGAGACTTAGAATTCTGTTAAGAAAAATTTCAATCAAGGTATTAAAAATGCTCTGAAACCATATTGATCAACTTTGAAAAGTTTTTCAAACAGTTCGTGGTAACGAACTGTAAAAATGAGCGACCCGGCTCAATAGTAACCGAAACTTAAAAAAAAATTGATACCAATACTTATATCAAAAGAATTGCATTTTAATGCTGATTTTAAATATATAAGTTTCATCAAGTTTAGTTTTACCCATCAAAAGTTAAGAGCCTGAAAAAATTTGCCTGATTTAAAAAAAATTTACGAGAGTTACCGTAAAGGGAGTGCAGGATTTTCTAGCATTATTTAAAAAAAATGAAAAAATAAATTAAAAAAAGTTTTTTTTCAACTGGAAGTAAGGAGCTTCATTAACACTTAAAACGTAGATAACTTCGAAGACTACACTGCCTTTCCATGACGAAAGTAAAACAGTTCAAAATAGGGATGAAAACTTTTAATTGACAGTGAACAGATATAAAATTATTTAACCGGATATTTCGAACACATATACAGTGTTCATCATCAGCAGTAAAACTCACTTAACTGCTGATTTGAGTTTTACTGCTGATGATGAACACTGTATATGTGTTTGAAATATCCAGTTAAATAGTTTTATATCTGTTCGCTGTCAATTAAAAGGTTTCATCCCTATTTTGAACTGTTTTACTTTCAACACTTAAAACGAACAGAAAATACTACGTAAATAAGGGTCGTCTCCTCCACAATACCTTGGTCTTTACGCTAAAGTATTTTTAGTAATTTCAACTATTTATTCTACGGCCTTTGTGAGTCAGGGGTCATTCTTAAAGAATTTGGTCAAAATTCAATCTTTGGTGTAAAGAGCGAGGTATTGACGAGGGGGCGAAACCACTCATATCTATATATATAAAAATAAGTTGTCTGTCTGTGTGTCTGTCTGTGGATCAGGTGACGTCATGTTTCTGTGTTGACTGACGTCATGAAATTAGTTGTCGTCATTTTTGCTTTGACGGTGACGTCATTCAAGATATTTAAGACATATGTTCACGTAGAAATCTATTAATGTTTAAGTTTACAATGACTGATGAACTTACCATGGCAAAAGCCGATGAAGATGCTCAAAGAGTCTATGCCAAAAAACTTGCTGCTGATAGAGAAAGTCAGAAAAGAAAGCGTGCCGAGGAATCAAAAGAACAGCAAGGAAACAGGCTTGAGGCTGATAGAGAAAGAAAGAACAGAAAGTGTGCCGAGGAATCAAAAGAATAGCAAGGAAACAGGCTTGAGGCTGATAGAGAAAGAAAGAACAGAAAGCGTGCCGAGGAATCAAAAGAACAGCAAGGAAACAGGCTTGAGGCTGATAGAGAAAAAAAGAACAGAAAGCGTGCCGAGGAACTACCAGAGCAACGCGGAAGCAGACTTGCTGCTAAAAGAGAAAGTGAAAAAAGAAGGCGTGCCGAGGAATTACAAGAACAGCAAGATATCAGGCTTGCTGCTGATAGAGAAAGTAAGAAAAGAAAGCGTGCCGAGGAATCACAAGAACAGCAAGAAATCAGGCTTGCTGTTGATAGAGAAAGTAAGAAAAGAAAGCGTGCCGAGGAATCAGAGCAACCTGAAAGTTATCGCCTGGCATTCAGGTACAACCCGGTCGATGATTATAGCTTGAGTAGATGTGTTCAAATCGGGACAATGTCTAAAATTTGTCCCTATTGCAAGGCCTTGAAATTCAATGGTGAAACAATGGGAATGTGTTGCGCCTCAGGAAAAGTTAAACTTCCTCTATTGGCTGCACCACCAGAGCCATTGAAGACGAATGAATGCTTGCCTGAAAAATTCTAATTTATGGGCACACGTAAAAATATTAAAATTAACTACAAATATGCGTGTCCGATTGCAAAACGATGACTCTGGTCAAAAATTTTCAGATCAATTGCTGACAATTGGAAACGGAAAGCCCCCAGTAGACTCAATTTCAGGACGTATACAACTACCTGCTGATTTCTGTAATTTAGTGATGTCCAAAAATGAATTGATTGAAAAAGTATTTCCGAATATTCTAAAAAATTATAAAAATAATAAATGGCTAAGTGAAAGAGCGATTCTCGCACCCAAAAATATAGACGTCCACGAAATCAACAATATTGTTTTGACCAAGATTCGAGACCAGGCAGTCCTTTACAAGTCAGTCGACACAGTTTTGGAACCAAATGAAGCGGTTAATTATCCATCTGAATTTTTAAATTCCATAGATCCTTCAGGGTTTCCACCACACGTGCTACAACTAAAAATAGGCGTACCAATAATACTTTTAAGAAATATAAACCCACCAAAGCTTTGCAATGGCACTCAACTTGCCGTAAAAAAAAACAATGGAAAACCTAATAGAGGCCACAATCTTGACAGGGTCTTTTGAGGGTGAGGCTGTTCTTATTCCTCGCATTCCCATGATTCCAACGGATCTGCCTTTTCAATTTAAAAGATTGCAATTCCCAATTCGATTAGCATTTGCAATCACCATTAACAAAGCTCAAGGTCAATCATTAGAAAAATGTGGTATAGATCTTAATACTGATTGTTTTTCCCATGGACAACTGTACGTTGCATGTTCGAGGGTCGGTAAACCTGACAATCTATTTATATGCAGCGACAATTGGACAGCCAAGAATGTTGTATATTCGCAATTTTTACGTAGTTTAACTCCTGCAGACGAAATGAATGCTTGCCTAAAAAATTCTAATTTATGGGCACACGTAAAAATATTAAAATTAACTACAAATATGCGTGTCCGATTGCAAAACGATGACTCTGGTCAAACAGTAGACTCAATTTCAGGACTTATACAACTACCTGCTGATTTCTGTAATTTAGTGACGTCCAAAAATGAATTGATTGAAAAAGTATTTCCGAATATTCTAAAAAATTATAAAAATAATAAATGGCTAAGTGAAAGAGCGATTCTCGCACCCAGAAATATAGACGTCCACGAAATCAACAATATTGTTTTGACCAAGATTCGAGACCAGGCAGTCCTTTACAAGTCAGTCGACACAGTTTTGGAACCAAATGAAGCGGTTAATTATCCATCTGAATTTTTAAATTCCATAGATCCTTCAGGGTTTCCACCACACGTGCTACAACTGAAAATAGGCTTACCAATAATACTTTTAAGAAATATCAACCCACCAAAGCTTTGCAATGGCACGCGAATTCCCGTAAAAAAAACAATGGAAAACCTAATAGAGGCCACAATCTTGACAGGGCCTTATGAGGGTGCGGCTGTTCTTATTCCTCGCATTCCCATGATTCCAACGGATCTGCCTTTTCAATTTAAAAGATTGCAATTCCCAATTCGATTAGTATTTGCAATCACCATTAACAAAGCTCAAGGTCAATCATTAGAAAAATGTGGTATAGATCTTAATACTGATTGTTTTTCCCATGGACAATTGTACGTTGCATGTTCGAGGGTCGGTAAACCTGACAATCTATTTATATGCAGCGACAATTGGACAGCGAAGAATGTTGTATATTCGCAAGTTTTACGCAGTTAATTTGTATTGTATCTATCTATCTATCTATCTATATAAAAACGAGTTGTGTGTATGCATGTTTGTTTGTAAAAAGAGCGTTTGCATATGATGTCATTATTAGTACATACGGCTTTGTATATGCAGAGACAACGGGAAAGCCAAGAATGTTGTATATTCGCAATTTTTACGTAGTTTAACTCCTGCAGACGAAATGAATGCTTGCTTAAAAAATTCTAATTTATGGGCACACGTAAAAATATTAAAATTAACTACAAATATGCGTGTCCGATTGCAAAACGATGACTCTGGTCAAACAGTAGACTCAATTTCAGGACGTATACAACTACCTGCTGATTTCTGTAATTTAGTGACGTCCAAAAATGAATTGATTGAAAAAGTATTTCCGAATATTCTAAAAAATTATAAAAATAATAAATGGCTAAGTGAAAGAGCGATTCTCGCACCCAAAAATATAGACGTCCACGAAATCAACAATATTGTTTTGACCAAGATTCGAGACCAGGCAGTCCTTTACAAGTCAGTCGACACAGTTTTGGAACCAAATGAAGCGGTTAATTATCCATCTGAATTTTTAAATTCCATAGATCCTTCAGGGTTTCCACCACACGTGCTACAACTAAAAATAGGCGTACCAATAATACTTTTAAGAAATATCAACCCACCAAAGCTTTGCAATGGCACGCGAATTGCCGTAAAAAAAACAATGGAAAACCTAATAGAGGCCACAATCTTGACAGGGCCTTATGAGGGTGAGGCTGTTCTTATTCCTCGCATTCCCATGATTCCAACGGATCTGCTTTTTCAATTTAAAAGATTGCAATTCCCAATTCGATTAGTATTTGCAATCACCATTAACAAAGCTCAAGGTCAATCATTAGAAAAATGTGGTATAGATCTTAATACTGATTGTTTTTCCCATGGACAATTGTATGTTGCATGTTCGAGGGTCGGTAAACCTGACAATGTATTTATATGCAGCGACAATTGGACAGCGAAGAATGTTGTATATTCGCAAGTTTTACGCAGTTAATTTGTATTGTATCTATCTATCTATCTATCTATATAAAAACGAGTTGTGTGGATGCATGTTTGTTTGTTTGTAAAAAGAGCGTTTGCATATGACGTCATTATTAGTACATACGGCTTTGTATATGCACAGACAATGGGAAAGCCAAGAATGTTGTTTATTCGCAATTTTTACGTAGTTTGAAACACATATATAAATCTATCTATATTCACAGGTGGGACACAGGGACACAACTACAATGGCGCATAACTAATATGGCGCGTAACGACTTACGCGCGCGGGGGGGCTTGGGGGGGCGCGAAGCGCCCCACCAACTAGGTGTTGGGGTGGCGCGAAGCGCCATCCCAACAGCTAGTACGTAATAAAAATATGCAAATATAGAAGTTCGTTACGCTAGTTAATTCGTAAGCTACGTTTATTTATTACTAATAAAAACGTTTTTTAAAAAAGTAAAAGATTCTAGTTGTGTTTTTAAGTAACCAAAAATTGGAGGGCAACTAGGCCTCCTCCTTTACCTTTTTTTTCAAAAGTCCGATCAAAACTATGAGAAAAGCATTTTGGCCAAACAAATAAATATGCAAATTTCTTTTTAATTATTCATGTGCGGCAAGCCAAAATCAAAACCTGCATTAAATAAAATACGTTCAGAAATTAAATAAAAAAAGTTTTGTTTTTAACTGCGAGTAAGGAGCGACATTAAATGCAAGTAACGAACTGAAATTATTCCGTATATGAAAGGGGTTGTCCCCTCTTCAACGCCTCGCTCTTTACACTAAAGTTTTTTATTATTTTAAAAAGTAGAGTTGTGACAAAGAGTCAAACTTTAGCGTAAAGAGTGGGGCGTTGAGGAGGGGACAACCCCTGTCGTGTACGGAATAATTTCAGTTCGTTTTGATTTTTAATGTCGCTTTTAACTTGCAGTTAAAAAAAAAACTTGTTTTTTTTTATTTAATACTGCAAAAAGTCATCATCCCTCTTGCAACTTTGGAAAGGAAAGTTAAAGCATAAAATGTTTTTATAAAATTTATATATTGGAAACACTCCCTTAAAAGTCATACAATTTTAACGGAAATCACACCGTCAGATTCAGCGTATCCGAAAACCCTAGTGTAGAAGTTTCAAGCTCGTATCTAAAAAAAAATGTGTTTATTTTTTGCCAGAAGACAGATCACGGATGCGTGTGTTTTTTTTTTCTTTTCCAAGGGTGATCGTATCGACCCAGTGGTCCTAGAATGTCGCGAGAGGGCTCATTGTAGCTGAAATTTTAGCTTCTAGTGCCCTTTTTAAGTTACCAAAAAATGGCAGGGCACCTAGGCCCCCTCCCACACTCAATTTTCCTCAATATACAAAACCAATATACAAAACTCAACTGACTACTATAATGAAAAATTAGAAAATATTTATAGTAATTCAACCTATAATGTAAATTATAATAAAAAAATTATTACTGTACCATTTTTTGCAACTGTTTTCCTTGCAACAGCTGGGATTGAACCTAAGACCTAAGGCTTCCAGCCATGGCTCTGTCCACTATGCTGTTACAAGGTGAAAAATAGGAATATTCATATTATATAAGATATGAATGTAGCCGATCTTGGAGTGGAAATGACGTCATATTCTAGAGAACCTACTATTACTGCAATCAATGCACTGCTCTTTACATTTAAAGTAACTGAATTCGGTATCGGGGCTAAAGGGAAGGAAACATCTGAAGGAAAGAATATGTACTTGATAATTAAAATTAAAGTATATTCAAGTTACTCCCACTATACTTTACCCTCCCCCCCATAATGTTCAAACATATTAAGGGTGGCCTAAAATGACCTGATTGCGGCATTAAAAACGAGCAGAAATTTTTTTAAAATGTTAAGCGAAACCATACTAGATGAAATTATATTATGTAAAATAATATATATATATATATATATATATATATATATATATATATATATATATATATATATCTATATATATAAAAATAAGTTGTCTGTGGATGGATGGATGGATGGATGTGTGGATGGATGTGTCAGGTGACGTCACCTGAAAAAACTGGATTAGGTGACGTCAAAACTGAAAAAACTAAAAAAAGGCAAAAACTACAAAAAAAACTAAAAACTAATAAAAAAAATAAAAAAGCTAAAAAACTAAAAAAACTATAAAGGTAAAAACCAATAAAAAACTAAAAAAAAAACTGAAAAAACTAAAAAAAGGCAAAAACTACAAAAAAAAACTAAAAACTAATAAAAAAAGTAAAAAAGCTAAAAAACTAAAAAAACTAAAAAAACTAAAAAAAGGTAAAAAACTAAAAAAAATAAAAAATAAAAAAAAACTAAAAAAAAGGAAAAAACTGAAAAATAAGCTAAAATAAAGGTAAAAACCAATAAAAAACTAAAAAAAAAAGGAAAAAACTAATAAATGACGACACTCAAAGAGAAAGCGACCAGGACAAAAAACTAAAAAAAAAGGCAAAAACTACAAAAAAACTAAAAACTAATAAAAAAAATAAAAAAGCTAAAAAACTAAAAAAACTAAAAAAAGGTAAAAAACTAAAAAAACTAAAAACTAAAAAAAAACTAAAAAAGGTAAAAACTAAAAGAACTAAAAAAGAAAAAAATAAATGACGACACTCAAAGAGAAAGCGACCAGGACAAAAGGAATGTTCGATTAGCAATCAACAAAGCACCGGGACACAGGGAGTATAAATGACGACCAGGACACAAGTAAAAAAAAAAATTAACAAAACTAAAAAGAAGGTAAAAACTACAAAAAAACTAAAAAGAAAAAAAAACTAAAAACTAATAAAAAAACTAAAAAATCTAAAAATCTAAATAAACTAAAAAAGAAAAAAAAAGGAAAAAAATAAAGGAGAAAAACAAAACTAAAAAACGAATGTATATACAGACCGGTACACCGGGATACAAATGACGACCGGGACACAGGGAATATAAATAACGACCGGGACACAGGGACACAACTACAACGGGGACACCGGGGGAAACAGGGGGATATAAATGACGACCGGGACAAAAAAACTAAAAAGAAATAAAAACTAAAAACTAATAAAAAAAACTAAAAAATCTAAAAATCTAAATAAGCTAAAAAAGAAAAAAAAAGGAAAAAAATAAAGGAGAAAAACAAAACTAAAAAACGAATGTATATACAGACCGGGACACCGGGATACAAATGATGACCGGGACCCGGGACACAGGGAATATAAATGACGACCGGGACACAGGGACACAACTACAACGGGGACACCGGGGGAAACAGGGGGATAACCTGACAATCTATTTATATGCAAAGACAATGGGACAGCAAAGAATGTTGTATATTCGCAAGTTTTACGTAGTTAAAACCATATATATATATATATATCTATATTCACAGGTGGGACATAGGGACACAACTACAATGGCGCGTAACTATTATGGCGCGTAACGACTTACGCGCGCGGGGGGGCTTGGGGGGGGCGCGAAGCGCCCCCACCAACTAGGTGTTGGGGTGGCGCGAAGCGCCACCCCAACAGCTAGTATATATATATATATATATATATGTATAAAAATGACTTGTCTGTGTGTGTGTGTGTGTCTGTCGAGTGACGTCATGTTTGTGTGTCGACTGACGTCATGTTTTCGACTGACGAAATTACAGACCGGGACATTGGGACACAAATGACGACCGGGACGCCAGGACATAGGGAATATAAATGACGACCGGGACACAAGGAATGTTCGATTAACAATCACCATCAACAAAGCACCGGGACACAAATGACGACCGGGACACAGGGAATGTAAATGACGACCAGGACACTCAAAGAGAAATTACAGACCGGGACACCGGAACAAAAATGACGACCGGGACACCGCGACACAGGAAATATTAATGACGACCGCGACACTCAAAGAGAAATTACAGACTGGGACACTGGGACACAAATGACGACCGGGACACAGGGAAACAACAACAACGGGGACGGCGGGGGCACAGGGGGATATATAAATGACGACGAGGACACAGGGAATGTTCGATTAGCAATCACCATCAACAAAGCTCAAGGGCAATCATTAGAATAATGAGGTATAGATCTGAATACAGATTGTTTTTCCCATGGACAATTATATATTGCATGTTCAAGAGTCGGTAAACCTGACAATCTATTTATATGCACAGACAATGGGACAGCCAAGAATGTTGTAAATTCGCAAGTTTTACGTAGTTAAATATATATATATATATGGCGCGCGGGGGGGCTTGGGGGGCGCGAAGCGCCCCCACTAACTAGGTGGTGGGATGGTGCGAAGCGCCACTCCAACAGCTAGTATATATATATATATATATATATATATATATATATATATATATATATATATATATATATATATATATATATATATATATATATATATATATATATATATATATATATATATATATATATATATATATATATATATATATATATATATATATATATATATATATATATATATATATATATATATATGTGTGTGTGTCTGTCACTCGAACATTCCTTGTGTCCCGGTCGTCATTTATATTCCCTATGTCCTGGTGTCCCGGTCGTCATTTGTGTCCCAATGTCCCGGTCTGTAATTTCGTCAGTCGAAAACATGACGTCAGTCGACACACAAACATGACGTCACTCGACAGACACACACACACACACACAGACAACTTATTTTTATACATATAGATATATATATATATATATATATATATATATATATATATATATATATATATATATAATGTTTCTTCTTTTTTGCTTCTTGTTAGTCTTTTTTTTTATAGTCTTCTTTTAATTATTTTTTTACTTCGGTTATTTATATCTTTGTATTTACCAAGGATTTCTGGTTGAAATTCATTGAAATAAGGATACTAGGGCTGTTTTAATTTTTTTTTAAACATTATAAAGTTTTTTTTTAAGTCAAGAAGGATTATTAAGTCTTTCCTTTTTTTGACTGATGTCTGAATAATAAATAAATTCAGATAATTTTTAAAGGAATTACTTCCTTGAATGTAAATGATCTCTGATTAATCTCTGAGAAAACAACCAGCTTCTCCTAAAATTTTAAATTTTGTTGTACTTATAGAGATATACAATTTATCTGCTATAATTGAAGTCGAAGCGCTACCTTGAAGAATTAACACATCTCGTTCATTATAAATGTTTTCACTTTGTATGGCAAAACCATTTAGAATTGTTTGGGAGGTCTTACCATAATTTTTAGGGCTTGAAAAATAGCAAGAAAAAACAAACTAGAAAACTAGAACAACAACCTCTTTCCTAGAATTCTTAGAAAAACAAATTAACTTTCCTTGTTTTGTGCCAGTAACAGATATATTCAGTTTTAGTGAAATTTACATCGTTAGAAAGTGTAAATTTGTTTTTTCGACTAAGCGGAGCAGAATCTTCTTTTTAAAGCTCGGGAAAGGGCAGTCCCTAAAGGTAAGCTTTTTTTAGCTTACCTGCTAAGAAAACGCTAAAAATCAATTCCAAAGGAATATCATTTGATCCATTTGACAGCTTTGGGAATTCTCTTTGGAGCTACCCAATTTAATTGAAAACCTTACCGATGAACACAATGAACGCAAAATTTTATTGTCTTTTCAATCAAGTTTCATAGTCAAACATTTCAGTAGCTCTGGGTCCTCTGGGAGAATTTGCTAATTAGACCTTTGCCCTTGAGACGGCCAGCCGATTCTGAGGCTCACAAAACGCTCTAAGGTAACCAATACCCTTAACAATATATTTTTCGTCAACATTTATCCCTAATAGACCGCAATAGGTTTGCAGTTTCAAATACGTTTCCTCTAATTATTTTTCTTAACTATTTAGTTGACAAGTTGTGATGGTTAGTTTAGAAAATGCGCTATTTCTGAAACCTCCCTAATATGATTTTAGCTGACCGACGCTGAACAGGATTGACAATTTCAAACAGTCCATACTACTTTTTCTAACGATTCTTTCTCACTACGTTTCACTTTCGCTCTAGCATAGCTTAAGACTTCACCCTATTTTCTATTTCCCTATAATCTTCTGCAGAAAATTTTGTCCGTAACGTAGGCAGCGTTAAATAGACTCAAGCTCTATTTTGAATCTTACGTCACGTAAATTTATGTTACGTTGTTGGAAAGCTTAACATTTGTTTCCCGTGCAAGCTCCAGTCTTGGACTACTAAAATGAACTATCAACAGAAGACAGGCATCTATATTTATAAAACTGCTCATGGTGGGGGCGCTTCGCCCCCTCCCAAGCCCCCCTGCGCGCGTAAGTCGTTACGCGCCATTGTAGTTGTGTCCCTGTGTCCCACCTGTGAATATAGATAAATATATATATATATATATATATATATATATATATATATATATATATATATATATATATATATATATATATATATATATATATATATATATATATATATATGTATATATATATATATATATATATATATATATATATATATATATATATTATATATATATATATATATATATATATTTTTAACTACGTAAAACTTGCGAATATACAACATTCTTCGCTGTCCCATTGTCTGTGCATATAAATAGATTGTCAGGTTTACCGACCCTTGAACATGCAACATATAACTGTCCATGGGAAAAACAATCCGAATTCAGATCTATACCTCATTATTCTAATGATTGCCCTTGAGCTTCGTTGATGGTGATTGCTAATCGAACATTCCCTGTGTCACGGTCGTCATTTATATATCCCCCTGTACCCCCAGGCGTCCCCGTTGTAGTTGTGTCCCTGTGTCCCGGTCGTCATTAGTATTTCCTGTGTCCCGGTTGTTATTTGTGTCCCGGTGTCCCAGTCTGCAATTTCTCTTTGAGTGTCCCGGTCGTCATTTATATTCCCTGTGTCCCTGTGTCCCGATCGTCATTTGTGTCCCGATGTCCCGGTCTGTAATTTCGTCAGTCGTCAAACATGACGTCAGTCGACAAACAACTTCATGACGGCATAATGCTCAATCCTTACAATGACGTCAGTCGACACACAAACATGACGTCAGTCAACAGACAGACACAAACAAACAACTTATTTTTATATATATAGATATAAGGCTCTCGTCAGACCCCATCTCGATTTTGGCATGTGTCATGCTGGTCCTTCTTATCGACAAGATATGAGGCTCACCGAAACCGTACAGAGACGAGCAACAAATTATATATGAAGTCTAGCATCAACCTCATATGATTACCGTCTCAGGTACCTTAAACTACCCACTCTTATTTACAGACGCTTGCGCAGCGATATGATGCTTACTTACAAGCTGCAGAACGAAAAGTCATTAATCTTTGGCGGCAATCTCAGTACCAACCAGCACAACACAAGAGGACACGCCAAGAAGCTACCAAAGTCAAGCTCCTGATCGAAAACTCACCAAACACTCTTTTCGAGAAGAGTCATAAACCATTGAAGAGTCATAATCAACTGAAAGATTCAACTGTCAGTGCTCCCTCCATCCAGTCCTTCAAAAGCCAACTTGGCAAAGAGTGGGAGAAGAAACAGTGGAGGTTCGACTGGCAGTCATCAACTCAAGAGCACTACAGGCCTGGAAGACCTTAAAGCTCTCAAATGAATTAATGTGAATAAGGTGAAAACAAAATTTTCGGATTTGCAGATAAACTTTGGAAACAAATTGTTAAGCTTTCCTAGAAAGCCTTTTTATTTGCTGACAGCTTGAATCCCCATTTCCATTCTACTTTGTTAATTTTCGATTACTTTGCACACAATGATTGTGATGATTTTCAACAAGATTATGATGGTCTTAAGGATTTTTACGTCATCTCAGATATAAAGCACTTGCTTAAGTGTGAAAGGTTATACTTAATGCAATGAAACTCAACCAGTTACCATAGAAAATGACATAGAAAGTGTGAAAACTGTTTAGTCGATCAAACAACACAAACACTACGCAATGACTGAGTACAACAAAGAAAAAAAAGGAACATTACAACGTTAATCATACCAAAAGGTATAGATTGAACGTTTACGCACTGAGCAACAGACAAATACATACTGCTTCAAACCAGTGTTTTTAAAATCTCAGGAGGAACCTCGATTTTTGGTTCCTAAATGCAACGCAAGTTCAAATGGACTTTTTAAAGTAATTACCCCCTTGACTAAAAATGATATGAAAAAGTTATTTGATCTTCTAGAAATAGTTTTTTTTTAGTTTTTAGTTTTTCTGGTTTCTGTGTGTTTTTTTAGTTTTTTTTTTTAGGTTTGTTTTTAGTTTTTCTGGTGTTTTCTTTTTTTTTTAGTTTGAATTGCAATTGTTGATCGCTTAAACAAAAACCACAGTAGATTTTTTAGAGAACAGAATAAAGAAGTACAGTAGATTAAAAGAGGTACAAACAGACCTACAAACAAACAAACAGCATATTTTTATATATAGATAGATAACCTTTCACCGGGCCCCGTACTTGGCACTCGACAGGCTTCGATTTGTATGAATTTTCATTGTCGCTTGTCTTCTAAAGCAAATCCAACTTCCAACAAGGTTTTTTTCAACATCTCCCTCAATATTTTTTAAAGTTTCACCTTAGTTCTCTAAGCCTTTTTGGAGACCCGGGGTCAAACATGCATCCATTTTCCAAAAACAAACCATATATGTAAACAGTGGAGAACTTACATAACTTATCACCCTTGGGGTTAGGAACTTCTGGGGGTTTGTTAGTCCCTGGAGGCATAATTATCGCTTTTAGATAATTTCGGAAAAATTGCTATCTCAAAATTTTGATTTGAACGTCTTTGTGGTGAGAACAGCTAAACAAAATCATAGTAGGAGGGTTGGTTGCCCTCTGGTTTATTTTGGCTCTTGAAAAGGGTACTAGAACCTCCAATTTCCACTCGAATGAGCCCCCTTCGAAGTTCCTACAACCATCCTTTCCATATGAAGTGGCTCTTGAAAAGTAAAAACTGATAAGACATTGAAGCCTTATGGCTCTTCACCATAGCCTAGACAACGCTACGGCATTGGCTGTGTTTATTATCCATACTGATGTTTACTAGATGGCTTTTGTTCCATTCCTTGTCTTTTGAAGTGGCATAATTAAAGATTTGATTTTATAAAAAAAATGAAAAAATTAACCGCAAATTAATTATAATTTAAACAATTTCTGCCTGAGTTTGTAGAAGAAAAAGAAGGTTAAACTGAGTTTCTTTACATCAAAAAAATGAATTCTTTTTACTTTGAGTAGGATTTAGTTTAGTGGTCACCCTATAGGCCGAATCACATTTTGACTGTATATGAATGTGGGGCTTAATGATACTACTACTGCTGCTAATAACTCACTGCAGTACTAAGCCGCCTAAGGCCGACACGGCTACACACACCCCTCCTTCATCTCGATCTATTCAAAGCCTCCCTCTTTGCACCCTCCCTAGAAGTTTCCATTTCCCTTCAATCTTTTCTTAAGACATTATTCCACCCGATTCTTGGACGACCTGCTATTCGTTTGATCCTAGAAGGCTGGCCGACAAGGACGATCTTTGGTAATTTGCCGTCCTTCACACGCAGAACGTGTCCTAGCCATTTCAACCTTTCTCTCATCATAACCCTCGACAGTGGGATTGAACCATATTTTACCCACAGCTCGCCATTTAAGATACGGCCAGTCAATCGGGCACCCAAAAAATCAATAGGCAATTGCAATTTATCTGGAAAACATTTAGCGAATCCTCTTCCGTTTTTCGGAGCGCCCGCTTTTATTCTAATATTCGTTTGTGGACTTATCTTCCCGTTTTCCCAAACTTTGTTCAACTGTTAAAAAACACCATGGGCCTTGGCTTTTCTTCTTTTAACATCTTCGCTGCACTAATAATTTCTTCACTAATAATTAACTAAATAGACTTGCCGAAAAAGTAGTTTTTAAAAGAAATGTAAAGAACAATATTAAAGTTAAAATCACTACCAATAAATTTCTATAATAAATCAAGCTCAAAAACGACCAGAAATTATTATTAAAGAATAAACGAAACCCGAAACGAACAGAAATTGGATAGACAATCATAGCAAAGATACCGAGTTAAGAGTTCACGATCTTGAATGTCTTAATATTCTTTGTAATGCATGCTTTACGTTTTTGCAGCTCTATGATCATCTCCTTGAGCCCCTTAGTTTTTTTGCCGTCTTTTATTTGCTATCAAACTACTTATAATCGTCTTAACATAAATCATATTCAAATTCCTTTTACTAAATCCGTAAAATTTGTCGTCAATCCTGTAAGGGGTGTCGAGCTGTATGGGATATTATGCCTGAATCAGCTCAAAGGTTTTCGCTTGTTTATCCCCTTCAAAAAAAAAAAAAAAAACAAAAAAAACTGATAATCAGTTATGACTTCACTCTACTATTTTAGTTTGTTTTTCGGTTCAGAATTTATTGCAACATGTTTAGTTCCTGCTGAGTGACTTCGTAATTGCTGATTATTATTCTTATAATCTTTTCCTTTTTCTGATGTAGTGTTTAAATTACAAGTGTATCATCCTCCCGCTTTACAGGCCTTGAAGCATTTGACTATATATGCTGTATGTATAAATCTTTGTGAATAAATCTTATCAAGATTAGAGCCTGTTAGTTATTAATTTGTAGACCTTGGACGTGATGACACCTTTCAATTAGTTAGTAGCTAAATAGTGGAGTGTATTGTTGTGTATCGTTAGTCTATCGTACATTAATTACACTTAGGTAATATTTCAACTAGAAGAGCTGAAATACCTTCTGTCTAAGTCTTGGCTGATCTCCTCTTCCTCCTATGAATATACGACTCCACTAAAGTGATAAGTCAAATAAGATTCACAAGAGTGATATTTTTAGTAATTTTAACTATTTATTCTACGGCTTTTGTGAGTCAGGGGTCATTCTTAAAGAATTTGGACAAAATTCGATCTTTGGTGTAAAGAGCGAGGTATTGACGAGGGGGCGAAACCACTCATACGTAATAAAAATATGTAAATATAGAAGTTCGTTACGCTAGTTAATTCTTAAGCTACGTAAATTTATTACTAATAAAAACGTTTTTTAAAAAAATAAAAGATTCTAGTTGTGTTTTTAAGTAACCAAAAATTGGAGGGCAACTAGGCCTCCTCCTTTACCTTTTTTTTTCAAAAGTCCGATCAAAACTATGAGAAAACCATTTTGGCCAAACAAATTAATATGCAAATTTCTTTTTAATTATTCATGTGCGGTAAGCCAAAATCAAAACCTGCACTAATTAAAATACGTTCAGAAATTAAATAAAAAAAGTTTTTTTTTTAACTGCGAGTAAAGAGCGACATTAAATGCAAGTAACGAACTGAAATTATTCCGTATATGAAAGGGGTTGTCCCCTCCTCAACGCCTCGCTCTTTACGCTAAAGTTTTTTATTATTTTAAAAAGTAGAGTTGTGACAAAGAGTCTAACTTTAGCGTAAAGAGTGGGGCGTTGAGGAGGGGACAACCCCTGTCATGTACGGAATAATTTCAGTTCGTTTTGATTTTTAATGTCGCTTTTTACTTGCAGTTAAAAAAAAACTTGTTTTTTTATTTAATATTACAAAAAGTCATCATCCCTCTTGCAACTTTGGAAAGGAAAGTTAAAGCATAAAATGTTTTATAAAATTTATATATTGGAAACACTCCCTTAAAAGTCATACAATTTTAACGGAAATCACACCATCAGATTCAGCGTATCCGGAAACCCTAGTGTAGAAGTTTCAAGCTCCTATCTAAAAAAATGTGTTTTTTTTTCCAAGGGTGATCGTATCGACCCAGTGGTCCTAGAATGTCGCGAGAGGGCTCATTCTAGCTGAAATTTTAACTTCTAGTGCCCTTTTTAAGTTACCAAAAAATTGCAGGGCACCTAGGCCCCCTCCCACACTCAATTTTCCTCATTATACAAAACCAATATACAAAACTCAACTGACTACTATAATGAAAAATTAGAAAATATTTATAGTAATTCAACCTATAATGTAAATTATAATAAAAAAATTATTGTTGAACTATTTGCTTCAATTACCTGCAACTATTTTCCTTGCAACAGCTGGGATTGAACCTAAGACCTAAGACTTCCAGCCATGGCTTTCTCCACTATGCTGTTACAAGGTGAAAAATAGGAATATTCATATTATATAAGATATGAATGTAGCCGATCTTGGAGTGGAAATGACGTCATATTCTAGAGAACCTACTATTACTGCAATCAATGCACTGCTCTTTACATTTAAAGTAACTGAATTCGGTATCGGGGCTAAAGGGAAGGAAACATATGAAGAAAAGAATATGTACTTGATAATTAAAATTAAAGTATATTGAAGTTACTCCCACTATACTTTACCCTCCCCCCCCATAATGTTCAAACATATTAAGGGTGGCCTAAAATGACCTGATTGCGGCATTAAAAACGAGCAGAAAATTTTTTAAAATGTTAAGCGAAACCATACTAGATGAAATTATATTATGTAAAATAATATATATATATATATATATATATATATATATATATATATATATATATATATATATATATATAAAAATAAGTTGTCTGTGTGTGTGTGTGTGTCTGTCTAGTGACAGACACACACAAAAAAAAAAAAAAAACTGATAATCAGTTATGACTTCACTCTACTATTTTAGTTTTTTTTTTTTTCGGTTCAGAATTTATTGCAACATGTTTAGTTCCTGCTGAGTGACCTCGTAATTGCTGATTATTATTCTTATAATGTTTTCCTTTTTCTGATGTAGTGTTTAAATTACAAGTGTATCATCCTCCCGATTTACAGGCCTTGAAGCATATGACTATTAATGTAATATATATGCTGTATGTATAAATCTTTGTGAATAAATCTTATCAAGATTAGAGCCTGTTAGTTATTAATTTGTAGACCTTGGACGTGATGACACCTTTCAATTAGTTAGTAGCTAAATAGTGGAGTGTATTGTTGTGTATCGTCAGTCTATCGTACATCAATTACACTTAGGTAATATTTCAACTAGAAGAGCTGAAATACCTTTTGTGTAAGTCTTGGCTGATCTCCTCTTCCTCCTATGAATATACGACTCCACTAAAGTGATAAGTCAAATAAGATTCACAAGAGTGATATTTGTCGCTTTTTTGGAAAGTGGGGGATAAGATACGATTTTGTTTTGGATCCATGTATAAACTCTGTTGCACTACATTGTCGTGACAAAGAAAATTTGAAAGGTCTCTTTTTGTCACCCCCTTTTACAAATAATAATTTTAATTCTTTAGAATCTACTTTCTTTTGTAATTTCTTTTACATAGTTCAGTGAGTGACCATCTTCACTTCTTCTCCCAATCAGACGATCACTCAGAAGAGAAAAACATAGAAGTTTTGAGCAATTCTTTGACCCAGGACGAGCACGATCATTCAGGTAGCGTATCTTTCGTGTATATTTCTAAAACTACTTTTACCTCTTGAGTGAACGCTACTAGTTCTACTACTACTACCAATCCCTCCGAACGACTATTTTTACTATGACTACTACTCTGATGAACATTACTACGTCTACTGTGATCACTCCTGACACAACTCATGCTACTACGGCTTCCATGACTTTCTACCACTACTACTCTTAACATTGCTACTCCAACCACTGCTAATTTTCCTACCTTGAATATTCCTGAAATAAAGTGATAATTGTATAGTGATAAGTATAGTGAAGTAAGTATAGTGATAGTGTTAAAGTGATAATTTCTAGCACAACAATAACAACAAGAATTTGGGTGCCAAAACCCTGTGGAGTGTTGCAGAAACTGTGATCCAAGGGTTAAAATTGGTCAGCGTGTAATTAGAGAACTTTTAAAATAGGTTCAGTGTGTACAAAGTAATCATCAATCTCTGTACACACCTTCTTTTTTTTAGCTTTATTAAGACTGTTCGTATTTACTGTAGTTGAGGAACATCTGTGAAACGGTTCATTGCGTCAACTATTATTTCTAAGAGTAGGGCTCATTTTTGGATATAAAATACTGCAAGTCTCGTTTTCTTTTCATGGCATTGAATTTCTAAAATATAATAAATGTAAAAATCACAAGCTTTAGGGAAAAAAATCGGAACTTCTATTATGAAATCAGGATGTCTGGTAATTGTTTCCCAATTTTTTTTATTTATTTTTATTTTCTTTTCAGATAGATACGGAAGTTTTGATTAGATTGCAGAAGAGATTATAAAAAGTTTTATCATTATTTAGAAGTTATTTGATTTCTGAATATTTAAACTTCGAAGCTATAATATTTTACTAGGTTAAACTAAATCAAAAGACACGATTTCCATCTAAGTTTGTCAAAAGGACGTATCTTCAGTATCTTAAGATTTTTTTTAGGCTATTAAGTTGAAACTATCAGAGAATATTGAGGGGGATGTTGAACTTGAACACACTGTATTTCAAAATGGCGTAACTAATATCTCAGAAAGAACTAAGATTGTTAAGTCGGAGGACTGGGAAAGTCAACAGGACGAAACCGGAATATTGCTCCCGTAACACAATTGAAACCATTGCCTACTTCCTTGCCTGCTAGAACGGAGCTTTCCACTTAAAAGTGGAAGCATGGCTCGAATAAATGAAACTTGGCCTTGTAGTTTCGGATAGTCTTCTCTGATGACACAGACGGTAAAACTCCGCTTGAGCTCATTACACTGTACCTTGCTCAACGACAAGAGAAACAAACCTTCTTGCCCCTAAGTGTGAACTATGAGCAGCTTTGCAAAATATACACATAAATTCATTAAATCAGGCATATCTATGAAAAGAAAGGAGATCCACCCTTTCTAAAAAAAAAAAAATTGGAAACGAAAGTACTTTTCTTGGAAAACAAAATAATCTAGTCAAATTTGAAACCAACAGAAATTACCACAAACGAGAGTGGAGTTACTGCCCCCAACAATATCCTAAAGGCTAGGATTTTATTTGTGCATGGAACAGATTGCTTTAAAAATGACCCATCGACATTTCTTAGCTGCAAAATTTTTGTACTTACGAAAAAAATAGAATAAATAGAAAGATTATCGAAGAAGTAAAGTGGTATTTTAGAATGGTTAAGTTGAATTGGAAGTCACAAGTATATTTATTCTAAAGAAAATGATTGTCTTTTTCCTATAAACTTCAATAAAATTTGGTTTTTAATGCTATGACAAAACTTCAAAGATGTGGAGCACGCCTCTGAAAATCCAGATTGCTTCCTTTTTTTATGCCCCGTTTATTTGGCCCCCTCTTTTCATAAACAAACCAAGTCTTATTTTGATGGCACTCTTCCTTAAGCCCCGCCCCTTCGCTTAAGTTAATGCACATAACTATAACCAAATCCAGCAAAACTGGAGAAATTAAAATACGACCTCATTTTTGTTTGGGTTTCATTTTAGAGGAAATTTACCTTCTGCTAGTAAAATTCAGTGAAAACGTTCTGAAATAATTTGAGAAGCCCCTTCAGTTATCCTTCTCTTGGATTTAATGTTTTTAAAGGTACATTTCTCTTTCAGGCTTCAATGATACTGAAGCGCGACGTTTAGGACAGCATGTCAGAGTCCTATGCTGGGTGATGACTGGACCTCAAAACCACGAAAAGAAAGCAATTCATGTCAAAAAGACATGGGGAAAGCGGTGCAATCTTCTTGTTTTTATGAGCTCTGAAGAAGGTGTCTTTTTTGTTTTTTTTTTAAAGTCTTTATTCGTTTCCTGAGGAAGGGGCATTAAGAACAAAAATGGTTAAATTTCTTTAGACCACAAACTTAGTAGTTTTTCTAGGGGGGTTTCTGAACCTTTTCTGAACGATTTCATCTCCTCTCTAACCCCTTGTAAGCAGCTATGTATGCAGAACTACTGAGAACTGCAGGCATATCATAAGCTCTGTAGGTGTAAAAATTCTCACTCGAGAATTTTTTAGAGTTATCATCACCTTTACTAAGTGACAGTATTATTTCATTTGCCTTTTCTAATCTTGTGAAGTAATGCTGTCTCTTGAGGGTTATTGTCTTCTGAATGAGCTATTCGCTATTCATTCAACAACTTGCTATTATTTTATTGGCAAGACCAGTGGAGTATAATCAAGTAATGAATGGTGCAGAAAACTTTGTTAGAAAGTGGGAAACGGGTTAACAAAGTTAAAGATGTGAGAGAGATTTAAGTGAAAATGGGCTCAATTAAGGATCTTTTTCAGCAGGGTTTGCGTAAAACGCAAAGAAAGTTATATTTATTATTTTTTTGTCTGAATATTCTAAGTTTTTCTGGGGAGCACATCGATTGATCTGTTTGTGGCAGAACTCCAGCTGGCTATATGGTGGTATAATATAAAGGGTGTCTGAGAGGTATCCTAAAATTGTAGTTTATCAATCTCCAATCTGTATATACTTCTGTATATACTGAATATTCCAATCTGTATATACTTCATGCATTTTGGCACAACACTATTGTGCTGATCTAACCTTTGAAAATCTTAATGAAGCCATCTATCATGAATCTTAATGAAGCCAATCTTAATGAAGCCATCTATCTTAATGAAGCCATCTATCTTAATGAAGCCATCTATCATGAATCTTAATGAAGCCAATCTTAATGAAGCCATCTATCTTAATGAAGCCATCTATCAAACAGGCCTTTTTTGTTGTCGTCTGCAAAAGTATTTACTTTTTATACTTGCCACGTAATGTTTATGTATGTTCGGAATTACTGAATCTCCGGATTTAATTAATTCTGGATTTCCTGGTGATTTGTCTTTAAAGGTAGGTAGAATGGCTCACTGGCTTGATGAAAACCATTGTCTGGATATTTTTAATCTTTGAAGGTGGCTGAATTCCTCTTCAATTTATTTGTTCCATTTAGTTTTGACAGGAAAATCCATGTTTTAAATTAATTGACTTGGTTTAGTATGATGTAGAGATTATCAAATCAGCCATTGAGTCTATAGACTGTTAATTTTATAATGTTTTTGTTGAAAATAGAGATTCTTTTCCGTAGAAAACTGAAAAATAAGAAATAGTAGATCTAGATTCCATGCCTTCTCTTCATTTTGAAATCTTGTTCGTCTACCAGTTGTTCTCTTTTTCTTATTTAAAAATTTATATCCTAAATATCTGTTCTTTCTTTAGATCCAACTTTGCCAGCAATTAAGCTTCCTGTGGGAGAGGGACGTCAAAACCTGTGGGGGAAAACAAGAGAAGCTTTTAAATATGTCTATGACAGATATCAAAAGGAGTATGACTGGTTCATGAAGGCTGATGACGACACGTAAGTTTCCCTTCTTCTTTTAGAAAGTGAATCATCACACTCTCCGCAACAGCTTAAAATGTCGATAGAGGGCTCATTTAATCACAAAATTTTGCGATGAAGTGCCCCATTTAAGTCAACAAGGCGAACGGAAGGAGTTCCCCCTTTTCTGTGTTCTTTCAGGGCTCCCATGCTCCTGCGTAGTATCATGGCAAAATTTCAGAATAATGCGGTCATTTCAGAATAATGATTTTAGATGTGGAGCATTTAACCATAAAAATAAAATTATTGTTATGCAAAAAAAGAAAAAAAACAAGAGCTAAGAGCTCATATGGCACTTGTGACGAGGCAAGAAGAGCTAAGAGCCAAAAGATCATATGGTATTAGCTCTAACAAAATTCTATGAATCAATAGATTGATTTAAAAGGAAAATAAGAGGCTTAATGCCGATCAGGATTTAAAATAAGAGCTCTGAGTCACGATGTGCTTCTAAATATCAAAATTCATTAAGATCCGATCACCCACTCGTAAGTTGTCAATACCTAATTTTTCCTCTCCCTTTAGCCCCCCAGATGGTCCAATCTGGGAAAACTACTTTACCAGGTCAATTTATGCAGCTCCCTGACACTCCTACCGATTTTCATCGTCCTAGCACGTCCAGAAGCACCAAACTCGCCAAATCACTGAACCCCTCCCCCCAACTCCCCGAAATAGAGCAAATCCGGTACGGTTTTTTTCAATCACGTATCAAGGACATTTGCTTATTCTATCCACCAAGCTTCATCCCAATTCCTCCACTCCAAGTATTTTCCAAGATTTCCCCCTCCAACTCCCCCCCATGTCAAAAGATCTGGTCGGGATTGGAAATAAGAGCTCTGAGACATGAATTCCTTCAAAATATCAAATTCCATTAAGATCCGATCACCTATTCGTAAGATAAAAATACCCCAATTTTTACGTTTTCCAAAAATTCCGGTTTCACCCTCCAACTCCCCAACAATGTCACAGATTCTGGTCGGAATTTAAAATTAGAGCTTTAAAGCACAAGATCCTTCTAAATATCAAATTTCATTAAGCCCTGATCACCCTTTCGTAAATTACAAATACCTCAATTTTCAAAATTACCCCCCCCCCCCAACTCCACCAAAGAGAAGAGATCTGTTCCGGCTATGTCAGTCACGTATCTTAGACAGGTTTTTATTCTTCCCATCCAGTTTCATCCTGATCTCACCGCTTTAAGTATTTTCTAAGATTTTCGGTCCCCTAACTGCCCCCCCCCCCCAATTACGCTGGATCCGGTTGTGATTTAAAATTAGAGATCTGAGTTACGAGGTCCTTCTAAATATACAATTTCATTAAGATTCAAGATTAATTCAATTTCATTAAGATTCAAGATTAATTCAATTTCATTAAGAATTTTATTCATGAAGATCCGATCACTCCTTCGTAAGTTCAAAGTACGTCATTTTTTTCTAATTTTTCAGAATTACCCCCCCCCCAACAGTGTGGATCCGTTCCAATTATGTAAATCACGTATCTAAGACTTCTGCTTATTTTTCCCACCAAGTTTCATCCCGATCTCTCCAATCTAAGCGTTTTCCATGATTTTAGGTTCCCCCACACCAAACTCCCCCCAATATCACCAGATTCGGTCGGGATTTGAAATAAGAGCTTTGAGACACGATATCCTTCTAAATATCAAATTTCATTGAGATCCGATCTCCCGTTCGTAAGTTAAAAATACCTCATTTTTTCTAATTTTTCAGAATTAAACCCCTCCTCCCCTCAACTACCCCAAAGAGAGTGGATCCGTTCCAGTTATGTCAATCATGTATCTAGGACTTGTTCTTATTTTTCCCACAAGTTTCATCCCGATCCCTCCACTCTAAGTGTTTTCCAATATTTTAGGTTACCCCCTCCCATATCCCCCCAATGTCACCGGATCCCGTCGGGATTTAAAATAACAGCTCTGAGACATGATATCCTTCCAAAAATCAAATTTCATTAAGATCTGATCAACCGTTCGTAATTTAAAAATACTTCAATTTTTCTATTTTTTCCAAATTAGCGGGACCGGTTAATACGTTTTCCGGTTAATACCAAGTGCCATAAAAAAAAAAACAACCAGCCTTGCTCATACTACTGCTACCACTGCTATTTCCACCACCACAATTTCGCGATACTCTAGATGCTAGGTTGATGTTCTGTGAGTTTTTGAAAACATCAAAATTATGCAAGAATTTATTCAGTCTTTCGAAATGGCAGGGGGGGGGGAGGTAGGTAGCCTTTTACCAACCCCGTGCATACACATATGTTAATTCTATTTGACTCTTTTAGGAATCATTCGGAAACGGGTTTCAAATTAATAATCACTCGTCATAAAATTAGTTGTTACAACAAATTAATTATCAATAAAGACTGTGTTGACAGATCACTACTGCTCTTACTATTCAATAATTCATCATTTTCTTGTTAGTAAAAAAACAAATCAAGCTGCTATTTGGTTCTCCAGCGTACGTGCTTGGCTGATGTCAACCAAAATATAGTTATTTCCTGTTTTATGCCTGTACAATTTTTTTAGTCTAAATAGCTTTTATGATTTCAATATTGAAATTAATTCCTGTATATTTATTTTAGTTTCGTGGTGGTAGAAAACTTGCGACATATGTTAAGCCTGTATAACGCGTCTGAGCCAATTTATTTCGGTCACAAGTTCAAGCCTTATGTTCGACAAGGCTATATGAGTGGAGGAGCAGGTTATGTTCTTAGCCGAGAAGCGTTGAGGCGTTTTATTGAAGAAGCGTTTGGAGATAAAAAGAAATGCCGACAAGACCCTGGTGGCGCTGAAGATGTGGAAATGGGTTAGTCCAAAATATTTAATGTTTGACATCACCTCTGAGCGTTTTGTCGTCGAGGATATTTTCTTTTATTCTAGTTATTTTCTATATTTATTTTTTTATTAATTTTTGCATGATTTTGTATTTTCAGAATGATAAATATAAACTCCGGTATTTGTTGAATGCTACAGAGGCATAAATACTCGAAACTGAAAACGTAATTCTTAGTTTTATTTTGGTTGTTTGAAAAAGAAAATAATGATAATACCATCTTAAAACTCTGCTTTACAAGCCAGCCCCCTGAGGATATTTTGTTGCCCATATAATGGGAATATATAGTTAATAGTAAATGCTCTCCGAAACACAGTTGAAGTTTTGGCTTAAGGATTCCTTAGGACTTCCCGCTAGGGTATTTTCTCTGGAGTCAAAAATGGCTCATTGACGCGTAACTATGATACGGTATATTGAGCTTGAACTTTATTAAATCATCATCGTAAATGTAACACCAAGCATTATCACAAGAAAAAAACAAGAAAATGAACACTTTTCAAAAAGAAAAAGAATGAGAAGAAGAGGAAAGTAAAAAAAAAGTAACTGGAAATGGATATGAGAATCACCAAATAATTTACAAAATGTAAGAATAGTCGTCTGTTGTAAATTGAAAGAACTACCTTCTTTTAATTATTTTTAAATGTGAGCAGTGATGGTAATGCACTTACTAATCACAACCGTTCGTATTTACTCGTAATGAAAGAAAATTAGTACCCTGTACTTAATGTTGATTTATAATTATTTAAAAAAAAACGAGAGAATAAAGTTGTTCCTAGCTCTTAAGAACAAGATTTTCACTTGAAAGGAAGGAGCAGGTTCAAGACTTCAAAGAAACAGAAATTATTCCGTGTATGAGGAAGTCGCGATAAAGTTTTTTAGTGCTTTTATTAAAGATTCTGATTCTAATTAAACAGTTTCTGTGTTGCAGGAGGAACACAAGGACGTGTTTTCTTCAAGAATTGGGACAAAATATTTAACTTAAGCGTAAAGAGTTAGGTATTTAAGAGGAGGAAACCCCCCTCATATACGGAATAATTTCTGTTTGTTTTAAGTTTGAATATTGCTCCTTACTTTCAGCTGAAAAAACTTGTTCTTTTATTGAATGTCTAATGGTTTTTAAATAATGTGGGTAAATCTGCCCCCCTCTCTATGAAAAACTCCCTCCCCCTCAGGAAATTTCTCCATGGAAATTTTCTCACACGTAGAGTGCGTCCCCTCCCCCAAATTATTGGTCTCATGTTTCAATTCTAAATTCTTGGTTCAACCTGCCTAAGACCAAATATATTTGCTAATGTTCAAATACATTTGCTCAACCCAGCGTGATGAACATGGTAGAACCTCCAACAGATTGACTCTTGTTCGGCATTGTGGAGTAACATGAGAGGTGTAGCATAAGTGAGAGATGATATCGTTGGTCTTGAACGGGGGGAAATTAATGCCAGGTTTTTCTTCTCACTCAATTAGACTCCATGTCTTGGCTTTTTCTACAATTAGCTATGACTTGATGCCCACAACTATTCCATTTTAATTCGCCGAACAATTCCTTCCTTGCTGATAATTCTCTCCAGAAAATTTCTTGTGGACGATTTCACTTGAAAAATTCTTTGGTTCTTGAGAAAGACTTCAATTTCTGGTCATTTTTTAAATCATGCGGGAAATTCCCCCTCCGTCGAGAAATTTTTCTAGATTTTTCCCCCATGGAAATAATCCTTCAGAAAATTACAACCCTGCTGAAAATTTATCCCGGGCAGTTCTCCCTTAACATCTCCACATGTAAAACTGGGTCGGACTATTTCGTAAAAAGACTTTTTTTTTATAGGAATTCTGGTAAATTCCCCCAGTGTAAAATTTTCGGGAAAGTTCACCCCCTGAAACTTCCCTTCCCATGGAATATTCTTCCAGCAGAAAATCCCCCACACACTCCAAAAATTGTCCGTATACTTCCCAATAACAGATACCGTTTGTAAACAACGGGCATTAAATAGCTTATAGCCCTTAATAACTTATAGCCCTTTTGCCAGGGGCATCGGAGGGTCTTGTTTCCCCAAAAGCATTGCTATTAAACCATTCAACTATGCTGAACAAGATGTTCATTTCAAAATTTATGTTGTAAAAACATGGAGCATGAAAGGAGGATTGTTTGCCCTCAAATCTTGTTGATCACTTAAAAAAGACACTAGAACTTTTAATTTTCATTCAAGTGAGCCCTCTCTTGATATTTTAGGACCATTGGTTTGATGTCATTACCCCTGTGAGATCTCTCTTGATATTTTAGGACCATTGGTTTGATGTCATTACCCCTGGAAAAAAAGAAAAAAAACGCGCGTTAACACGGTAGCTTGATACCTCTCCAGTAGGTTCTCTGATATGCTGAATATGATAAGTGCAAATTTTCTAAGGTCCGTATCTTTTGATGGGTATCAATAAGCTTAATGAATCTTATATATTTAGAATCAGCATAAATAAATCTAATTCTTCGGCGTATCTTTTGATATCAAAGTTCTATTGTCTAGAGTTTCGGTTACTATTGAGCCGAGTCGCTCCTTACTCACAGTTCCAGTTACGATTGAGCCGAGTTGCTCTTTACTTACAGTTCGTTACCACAAACTGTTTGTTAGATAACAATGTTGATTTCTAATTGAAAGTTCCAATCCACTCAAAAAATGCTCTTTATGTTGCATTTCTAAAACGACATTCCAAAATTAAGATGAAAAATTTACTTATATCGAGAATATAAAGTAATAAAGAAGATATTTTTTCAGATAATTTTTCATATAAATTTTACTTGAAAAATTCTTTGGTTCTTGAGAAAGACTGTAATTTCTGGTCATTTTTTAAATCATGCGGGAAATTCCCCCTCCGTCGAGAAATTTTTCCAGATTTTCCCCCTATGGAAATAATCCTTCAGAATATTACAACCCTGCTGAAAATTTATCCCGGGCAGTTCTCCCTTAACATCTCCACATGTAAAACTGAGTCGGACTATTTTGTAAAAAGACTTTTTTTTTAGGAATTCTGGTAAATTCTCCCAGTGTAAAATTTTCCGGAAAGTTCACCCCCGGGAACTTTCCTCCCCATGGAATATTCTTCCAGCAGAAAATCCCCCACACACTCCGGAAAATGTCCGTATACTTCCAAATAACAGATACCGTTTGTAAAAAATGGGCATTAAATAGCTTATAGCCCTTAATAACTTATAGTCCTTTTGCCAGGGGGCTTAGCGGGGTCTTGTCACCCCAAAAGCATTGCTATTAAACCATTCAACTATGCTGAACAAGATTTTCATTTCGAAATTTATGTTGTAAAAACATGGAGCATGAGAGGAGGATTGTTTGCCCTCAAATCTTGTTGATCACTTAAAAAAGACACTAGAACTTTTAATTTTCATTCAAGTGAGCCCTCTGTTGATATTTTAGGACCATTGGTTTGATGTCATTACCCCTGGAAAAAAAGAAAAAAACACGCGTTAACACGGTAGCTTGATACCTCTCCAGTAGGTTCTCTGTTATGCTGAATATGATAAGTGCAAATTTTCTAAGGCTCGTATCTTTTGATGGGTATCAATAAGCTTAATGAATCTTATATATTTAGAATCAGCATAAATAAATCTAATTCTTCGGCGTATCTTTTGATATCAAAATTCTATTGTCTAGAGTTTCGGTTACTATTGAGCCGAGTCGCTCCTTACTCACAGTTCCGGTTACGATTGAGCCGAGTTGCTCTTTACTTACAGTTCGTTACCACAAACTGTTTGATAGATAACAATGTTGATTTCTAATTGAAAGTTCCAATCCACTCAAAAAATGATCTTTGTGTTGCATTTCTAAAACCACATTCCAAAATTAAGATGAAAAATTTACTTATATCGAGAATATAGAGTAATAAAGAAGATATTTTTTTCAGATAATTTTTCAGTCTTCCTAGGGCGTGCTAAAAACTGTTCTAAAGTATATATTTGGTATAGAAGTAAAATCTTTAATCGATGTATTTTTGGGACACCCTTGCTCTAAGTTCAATAATTTGTGATTTAAATTAAATATAAAACATTTATAAATATATAACAAATATATAAATATACAAAAATATCACAATATATTGTTGCTCCCTTAAGGGATATATATATATATATATATATATATATATATATATATATATATATATATATATATATATATATATATATATATATATATATATATATATATATATATATATGTGGAAAACTGCTATGCAACAGTTTCGTTAGCAATTCAGTATGATTCTCGCTGTCACTTGTTCCATGCCTTTTGCTTTAGCTGTTCGGGGTCATATGTCGTCTTATGTAGTTTCACAGGCGCCATAGATGCAAAAAGCGACACGACCATCCCTGGGAAAAAGTCGATATAATTTTCTTGTTAAATGTACATAAATATGCCATCATTCAAGTCAAAAATATTTTGCTAAAATTAAAGTCCTCAATTAATTTTCACTCTGCCCATTTTTTTTTTCAGGGTCGAAAAATCTCAGAATGCAAATTATAAAAAATATATGGCGCTATTTCTCGTAAAAAATACATATATAAAAATATAAATGCATACATACATGGTTGCTCGCTTAAGAAGAATAGTATATACATTGATGGTGAGTCTTCATCCTGAGAATAAATTCATGCTCTGTACCATATGTATGTATTTGTGTTCTCTTGAATTATTGGAGTGAAGTAGAAGAAAGTTGGATGCTACCCGTTAAGAGCTAAGAATTATAGTTTAAGTTTGTTTTAAAGTTATAAATATTGTCTTCTACCAACTGAACCTGTTTTTAAATGAAGCGCCTTTTTTCTGGTTTGATATTGTATTGGGGAATGCTGTCACTTTTAAAATGGCATTGCCTATTGAGAGAAATAAGCTTAATAACATCTTTAATTTTAGTTTGCTAAAAGTCTCAGAAATGTGAACATAAATTATGAATTGATTTGGAACATCTTACTCTGATAATACCCGAAATGCATTTATTGAACCTTGAGGCTTTATGTGAGTATTCTCTGTAACCAACTCATCACCATTGAAGACGTAAATGGCGCTGTTCCATCAATCACAGTTCCTATATTTTTGAGCTTTATTAAATATGATTCTTTGTTTTTAAGGTAAATGTATGCAGAATGTTGGAGTCAGAGCAGGTGATTCTCGTGATGAATTTGGTAAAGATAGATTTTTACCTTTCACTCCTGAACATCATTTAACCCCAGGTCATGTTGATAAGAGCTTTTGGTGGTGGAAATGGATATATTACCCTTCCCGAGAGGTAAATGTCTATATAACCCGATAATATGTTGGTGTGTCATGGCTACTTATCTGCTTTGCAAAATCATCTGCGTTTTATTTTATTTATTTTTCAGAGTAATGATGCCAGTTATTTCTTTTGTCTTTGTTCTTTGAGAAGCTTATGTGGTTTCCCTTGAGGACAGGAGCATAAAAGTTTGCTATGTTTCACCAAATGGTACTTTGAATTACTTCCAGACGAATTCTCTTTTTCTTAGTCATTCTATCCCATCTTTCGGCCCCCTCCTTTGTTCTGCCTCAACAAAATATTTCTTGATAAAACTATTCCTGAATTTCTGTTTTTATTCTATATAGTTATATAAAACATATGCGTATATAAAATGTAATTTTGTATAGAAATATAAGTATCCATAAAATATATTATATTCTATATCTTTATACTTATAGAATGTAAGATTGTAAGTCATAATTCAAATGGCTACTGTTGTTTTCGAAACAACACTTAAAATTTTAAAAATTTTAAGCACACTCTTACGAAGGTTTTAGATATAAAAACCCCCTCTCCCCAATGTCTTCTTAATTTTTTTCTTGGTGACTGAATTTAGAGGTCCCCGAACACAAATACCTGACAGTTCCTTCCGTCCAAATGTCACAGTGTTCATATTTCCTGGATATTCGTAATTCAACAACGTTCGACGGGCAAGTTAATAAACCTAACCTTTTAAATTTCGTATGGAAATTATTCCGTAAATAAGGGTGGCTGCTCCTTCCTCTTCCCTCGCTCTTTACCCTGAAGTTTGACTTTGTGAATTAATTCTTTAAGAATGGCTCCTGAAACACAGGGCCCCTTGAATTCGAATGAGAAGTATTTTAAAGAACTTTACAACCTTATAGTAAAGAGCAATGATCGAGGAAGGGCAGCCCCGTCATATACAGAATAATTTATATTCATTTTAACTTTTAATGTTGCTCCTTGCTTTCCGTTGAAAAAAAACTTGTTTTTCTGTTAATTTTTAGTTCGTTTTTAAAATCATGCTGGAAAGTTCCCCCTTCCCGCAGAAAGGTTCTCCCTGAGAAATTTCTGAGTGTTTCCCAATAACAAATACTTTATTTAAACAATGGAAAAATTGCATATTTTATAGGCCTTTCTTTATGGACTGTGGAGAGTAACGCCATCCCCAAAGACATAGCTATGCCATCTATTTGGTTCAGGCTTTTCAACTTTGCTGAACCAAATGGTTATCTCAAAATTTTTATCAGATGTCTTTGGGGAATAAAGGGGTGTGGAAGGGGTGCTAGTTGCCCTTCAATATTTTAGTTACTTAAAGAGGGCTCTAGAACTTTTAATTCTTGTTTAAATAAATCCTATACCCATGTTCTAGGACTATTTGCTCAACATGTAACCGCCGAAAAAACAAACAAATAAGCACGCATCTATCACCTTTCTTCTGTCACAAATCACAAAATTCCTCATTATTGTAGGTAGGAACTTGAAATTGATACAGTGGGATTCTCTGATATGCTGAATCTGCTGGTGTGATTTTCATCAAGATTGCTTGAATTTTTTTTGAAAATCAGGCAAATTTTCTCAGGTTCTTAATTTTTTTATGGGTAGCATTAAACTTAATGAGTTTTGTACATTTGGAATCAGCATAAAAAGATAATTCTTTTGATGCTTTAAGTATTATCAAATTTTCTATTGTTTAGAGTTTCGGTTGCTATTAGGTCGATTTGCTCCTTATTTATAGTTCGTTTCCACTAACTTTTGCCCCCCAAATTATTAAATATTTGGAAAAAATATCATCTATTAAGTAACTTTAAAGCTCTTGCACCTTTTAATTGTCAGATTTGCTTTTGACTTTTAGCAGATATTTTTTTAAAATAATCCTTTCTCGTTTTTAACATAAGGAAAACAAAAAAATAGGGGTCCATTACACTTCATAATATGTTCTGAGTTCTACATTAATATTTTTCCAAATATATTGCCTTTGAAACCTTACCATCAAGTAAGAATGTGAGTCTAGATAATGGAAAAATTGAAAAATATTCTATGCTTCATGTTTCGCCACATTTTGCTCAGGTCAATTTTTTCCCCTGATATTTAAAGTGCTTCAACTTTCTAAAATCTGTTAGTGCAAGATTAGATTCTTTGTTGTAAAACTTTCAAAAGTAGAAATGAATACACCCTCACTGTCTGCGAATTGGAAAGAAATGGAATCGTTGAAAAATAAGAAGGTAGATATGCAGTGAATATAATTTCCTGAATGAAGAAGAAATCATTGAAAAAGAAAATAAGACTTAATATTTTTCATAATGATATTGGTACTACAACTAGATAGGTCAAACCCATTGTAGTTTGGTCATGGAATTTTGTAGTGGGGGATCCGCTCCAGGAATCAATTAATTGATTTAATTTTTATTTCAAGAAAAATTAAACTCTGAATCTCTGATTTGTCATCAAAATGGCTAATAAGCGCTAAAAGCGTCCTACTCCTTACGTCTTGGATTCACATACTAACCCATAAATGTAGAACTGCCTCTATGTATAATACCACTAACCATAATACTAACCGGTTCACAATACTAACTCATAAATTTAGAACTGCCTCTATGTATAATACCACTAACCATAATGCTAACCGGTTCACAATACTAACCCATAAATGTAGAACTGCCTCTATATATAACACCATGCTGACTTCTTGCTATTTTCGCTTTGCTAAAGATTTCTTTTAAGCAGCTCCATAAAAGAATTGACGTAAATGTGAATTGTAACTGAAATTCGTCGCATTTCACACATCCCCAGGGCTCCTTATGGGAAATTTATTTGCATATCAGCAAGCTGTACGAAGTGTCTGATAAGAACACAATAAAGTGAATTTAAACTAAATATTTATTCGTTTCTCGCAATTTAGAAATGTTGTATTCACGTATAAGCAGCACCAACCCATTCTCTTTTTCTATTGTTATCAATTTTATCATGGATTGCTAGGAGACCGAGCTTTGCCTGTGAAGGGAATTATAGACATAAAAATGATATTAAGTGTAACCCCATCTCTGGAAATATATACTCCCATACCGTGGTTTATACAAGAAAAACTTTTGTGTAATTTTTGTAAAATCTTCATTTTTAAACAAAGATACAAAGGGAAGGTAATTTTCAAACTCTAAGAGTCGATTTTCCCTTCCAATAGACATTCCTACCAATTTTCAATTAATCTAAGGTTTCTGCCGCAATGATGCCTATAATTCTGTAGATTTCTGGATATGTCAAACTTTAGTTGCTTGGACTTGTCGTGGGAGTCAGGGGGTTTCCGCCTCGCCTGGCATCCAGGATCCTTGTGACATCTTTGGAGCAGGTTTCACGATCTGCTGTCAATTGCTCTGCGAACGGGAGCCACTGGGCTGACCATTTATGTCCAAATTTCTTGAAGCCACCAACGGGATCCAGGCTAGACTTGATCAGGGTCCACCATTTCTTCTTTTGCCCTCCTTGATGCCTCTTCCAAGAATCGTAGGGCTTAGCTAGAAGGATTCGACGGGGCAGGTATTCTAGTGGTCTCCGCAGAACCTGACCAGCTATTCTAAGCGGTGCTTTTTAACGGTGGGAGTGACATCTCTTCTAATCTTGCAGAGCTGGTGAATATTAGAGCTAGATATACCATCTTGCCGATGAATTCTGAGTATTTGGCGTAAGCATCCATGTTCGAAGGCAGTTAGTGCTCTCTCATGTTGAAGCTTCAAGGACCAAGTTTCGCATCCATAGAGTAGGATGGTTCGGACCATGGCCGTATGGATTCGACTTTTAGTCGGAATAGAGATTTCTTGGCGGTTCCAAAGGGGTTTTCGAAGGTATGTGAAAGTAAACTGCGCCTTGTGTATTCTTTGCTGGATGTCTAAGTCTGAAGGGACATTAGTGCAGAGTGTGGAGCCTAGGTAGGAAAAGCACTCAACCCTTTCTAGCTGTTAAGTTTGCGCTCAAAGATATTTGGGTCGGGTGATTCATGATCATGAATTTAGTTTTCTCTGCGCTTACTTTAAGTCCAATCAGATTTGACCATTCGACAATATTATCAAGGATCTTTTGAGCATGTTCAGGATTAGAGGTGAGTTCTACATCATCAGCGTAATCCAAGTCGGTCAAGGACAGATTTTTCCAATTTGGGCACCACAGTGTTTCATTAGGGCGTTTTCTAGTACCCAGTTTATACATAGCCAAACAGGATTGGAGAGAGAACACAGCCTTGCTTTCCTCTACTTTCGACTAGCAATTCTTCAGTTTCCTCGCTATAGATTCTTATCAGGCTTTGTGACTCTGAGTAACATGCCTGAATAAGTTCAATAAACTTTACAGGCATGCCATGGATTTCTAGGATTTTCCAGCGCATGTGACGAGTAACGGAGTCGAAGGCCGTGGTGTAGTCGAGGGAATATTAAAGGTAGAGGTAAGTTATACCTTTGGAACTGTTGAATAATAAGTCGGGTGCCGAAAATATTATTAATGCAGCCTCTGCCTGGTTTGAAGCCAACTTGATTTTCGTGGGTATTTTTCTTCCGGGCACTTTTGAAACGATTCACGAGAATTATCCTGAATATTTTTACCGTGATATCTATAAGACTTATTCCTCGGTGATCTCTACATTCAGTCTTGTCTCCTTTCTTATAAAAAGGTAGTATAATTGAAGTTCTCCAGTCCTTTGGGAAGGAATTAGTTTTCCATGCGTCTTGAAGGATGCCATGGATCTCTTCAGCTGTTACTTTGGGGCATTTCTTGTATAGTTCAGGAGAAAGGCCATCTTCACCAGAAGATTTATGATTTTTTAGCGTTATTATTGTTTTGAAGATTTTGGCTCTTGTAGGAGCGCCCAATTCAACATCATAGGGTTTTTCCTTGACAGATGGAGGAAGATCGTCAGGGAGGGGGGGGTGAATGAGAGGGATTTAGCAATGATTGGAAATGTTATTTCCATCTAATCATCCTATCATTCTGAGAGGAAATGATTTTTCCTTGGTTGTCTTGGACAACTTCTGACACAGCTACCTTTTTCCTGTAGTTTCTTTGAGAACCTGACAAACCTTCCGGGTGTCATGAGCTCGGGCTGCTTTTTCCAGTGCGGTGATGGCTCTTCCCACATCTGTTGAAGATCAAGTCGTGACGAGCATTTTATTTGCTTACGAATGTTTTTGATTGCTTCTACAGGGCTGATCGAAGGAAAGAGTTTTGGCAGAGATCCAGTGTTGTCGTTTCGCTTTGGTGTTCCCTAGAAACTTCCCAGCTGTCGCTGACATAATTGTCGTGAATGATCTCCATTTATCCTCAAGGCTTAATGAATCACAATCTGGTGCATCAAAGCGGTTAGTCAGTTCTAAACACAGGGTATGTTTGATAGTTTCATTCTTGAGTTTACTGCCATTAATGCGAGTCTTAGTTTTATTCTTTCTACGTGCTGCAAGATGAACGAGAATTTTTGTGATGATCATTTTATGATCTGACCCAGATTTTGATCCAGTATCCGTTCCCTTATAAGAACGTGAATCTTGATTAGAGCTTCTCCATCGCTGTCGGATGGGTACGCAGTCAATTTGGGCTGGTAACGCCATCATTGGAATACTAAGTTAATAGGTGGCTTGGCTTATGCTGGAAAAGAGTATTGGAAACAGTCAGTTGATTCATTAGGGTATAACTGACTTGCCTTTCACAGTTTTCGCAACTTTGACCTGATCCAAATGTACCAAGCACTATGCTAGTGGTTTGGTTCTTAGGTCCCACTCTTACATTGAAGTCTCCAGCTACAATTAGGTAGTCTCGAGCGGCTATAACTGAAGTCACGGTCTTTAGTCCGTGTAAAAATCTATTTTCGTTTTGTCTAGTGCATCATGCATAGGAGCATAAGCTGACAGTATAGATTAAAGGGCAGCTGGGCTGCTTTTTACTTTAATCCTGGCTAGGCGGGGGAATATTGGTTCCCATTCTTGAAGAGCATTTCTGGTTCTTTGACTTCGTAGAAATCTTACACCATGGAGTCCCGAGTTGTTCTCTACTCCTTAATAGACGAGATAGAATTGTTGGAGTGATTCAAGGGCAGTAATGACTTTTGTACTAGAGCCACATATTCTTGTTTCGGATAGGCAGAGTAAGTCGATTTTGTATCTTTCCATTTCGTGCGCGAAGCGGACTTGAGTAGTTTCATCTTTGGCAGATCCTACATTCCAGCAGCCGATGTTCATTTTTAATTTTGTTTGCCTAATAGTGGTATAGGGTTTATCTATAGCTGTGGCTCGCTTATTTTTCAACTTCGGCGCCATACTTGAAGTCGCGTCGCATACCGGGTACACCGTAGCCATATTAAAATTTTTGCGAGGTCTGATATCCATAGACGTTTGATGGGGATCTATTTGACCGCAAGGACCCCAATCTTGCGGGTCACCTGGAGCGCGTTTGCGACCATCTTGCTCGGCTTCGAGCTAAATGGTGTTTACACTCCTCCACCACTTTGAGGTTTGCTGACGGGTTTGCACTGCTGTATAGGGACGGAGGGTCGAGCCTCATTAGCTATAATCCCACCACAGCCGTGAGAAATGTAGTCGTAGCTATGATCCTTTAATCCCAACCTAGAAACAGCAGAGGCTTCAGGATATGTCAAACAATGCCCAACGGATAAGTTAATAATTCTAACTTTATTTTTCGCATACTTTCAAATTTGAAATACATTCGTTAAAATGTGGGAAATGTGTCACAATATAATGTTTCACAATCTGCGGTAATTCTTTGAATTATCCTGTATCTTTACTATTGTGTTGCGCATTATATTTGTTTCGGCTTTATATTGCTTGCTGAATTCAATGCTCTGCTGAAGCCCACAAGCAAATCAATTTAAAAAAAAAAAATCATAAATAATATTTCAACGAATCATGTATATTAAAATAGTACAAAAAATCAAATCTTTCAGAGTCAAAATCCATTCAAATTTCGAGCGAATGAATAACCCGATACCCGGAGCTATTAGAATAGAGCTTGGTTCAGTTATGAGATTGAGTATCCTGTGCTGGGCGTTGGGGTTGGAGGAAATGGATAGGGGATATGTACTGCTGCATTAGTGGTGAATCTGGCTGAAAAAGTCGAGTGTATACGATATTAACTTTCGCCCACCTTAAAGCTTGTTTACAGTATAGTTACTTTTCTTCATTACCACTTAAATAGCACATACTTCAATAGCATACCTTCTTGCCCCCCCCCTAATAAAAATACTGCAGCTACGCTCCTGCTTGCAATAAGAGAAATATTCCACTAATTTGGGGCTCGAAAAAGCCCAAAGTCCCATATTTGGTTGGAGCAAATTTACAAAAATTTACTTTAAATCTTTGGGACTCTTTTTGTGGAATGGAAGAATGGAAATTTTAAACAATGTTAGGTGGTATAATGTGTTAGTCTGAGGTTATACGCTGCAATAGGCTTGTAGCATTGCACTTTAGGTTAGCAAACTTGTGATTAACGCAGTTTGGCGTGAATAATCTGCATTTTTGGGATTTTTGACCAAGTAGAAATAATGGCAACACTGTCATTTATGAATTTGCTTTAATAAATTGTCTTGATGTAATTGACTTGTAACTTTTTTTTCCTTCGTTTTTTTACCAGTGACTAGTCATATTCTATAGAAGCAATTTGATTTCAGCCGGTTTTTCATTTAAACACACCTTAAATTATGCAGGCGTAGTCCAAGCGATATAGATGCATTTTGGTCGTTATTTTTTTTCTATGTTGCCGGTTTAGCTTGGCCAAGATGTGGTCTTAAATATTCTTTTCTTGATAATAGTTTTCCATTTTTAGGGCGTCAACTGCTGCTCTGATAGTGCCATTTCTTTCCATTATGTAAACCCTAGTGTTATGTATGTGCTTGAGTACCTTATATATCATTTAAATCCACATGGAATCATTCCTAAAACTTCAGGCATACCAGCAGCGCCGCCTGACTATGAAGGAAAGGCAACTCCATGGGTTGGAGTATCATAGATGGCTACATCTATCAGTGGAATGTGCCTTGCTGAAGAAGTTTCTAATTTTATTTCAGGGAATTGTTTGTTTTTGTTTTTTAATTTTATAGCTTTGAATTTTCCACTTTTCTTTTGTTTTTGTTATTGTGGGGTGTTCTTACAAATGTATAAGCTAGTCAAATGATATATGCCACTGGTCTAAGTAGTTTTTGTGCTGTGTAACTATTTAAGAGGCTTTAGTGAAATAAGGTGTAACCTTCCCAGACCTTCTGCATGGTGGATTGTTCAGGAACTTTCATTTGAATTATATAACAGTGTGTGAATATTTACTTTTAAGCTAGTTTTCATTTTTGTGCCATTTTTTTAAGCGAAGGAGAATAACATATTTTATATTTGTTGTTATTTATGTCGTATCCTACCCAAAATATTCTGATTAGTTTCTCCACTTACCTTAAAATTTTGTCAAATTGGAAATCTAACATCCCATTCAAAAGCTCTTCATTTTTGACATTATAGATGGCTCAGAGCGGCCGGGTGAAGGGATAAAGATTAACTTCATTGCCAAAGTTGTCCCTCGTTTTAGTCTGACGAAGGAGAGTAACATATTGTATACCATGTAATCCTGTTTGGATCATATTAATGTTTTTTAAATCTTTCCATTCGTTTCTTGGAAATAAGAGGAGCTAGACCCTGCCACGTTCTAACTAATTCTAGCTAATAATACCATTGTGACACTTATACTTAATTATATTTTCAATATAGTTGACGAGCATTGTGCTGCTGATGGTGCTAGTGATTTTGAACCACAAAGTGACATTTTAAATCGCTAACACCTTAAAAATGACGAAATTTCGGGTTGGCCTCGAAGCCCCTCCTCTACTTCTGCGCTTGTACCTTGGCTAAAGGTAGCTCTACCACAGTGAGCAAACATAAGGAAATATAGCGAATATTGTTCCTATTAATTTTACAAGTTATGCCGTAGAATGTTGATTGCTTAGTTGAGTGATTTTCTTTTTGCAACTATGATTTCTTGTCTATTCAGATAGTAGTATTGTTGACTCCAGTAACTTTCTGCCGAAATAAAAAGCTTTTACCTTCTTGTGCTCTTGTGCAGAATTACCAATTGAATATAAGTCACTGCTTTTCAAGAAAATATTAATCTAATATATTTTTACTATCTCTGACATGATTTGACATGTTCCAAAAGAAAGTGACCCGCCTAATGATATAAAGGAAAATTGGTTACCAATTAGCACAAGTGTGCCTCTGAAAATAATGTTCTTCAAAAATACTTATTGAGGTGCACAAAATTGGTTATAAACTTGTTCCTGACATAACCAAGTCTAAATGCAAAAATAAATTACGTAAATTGTTTGTTGTTGTTTTTTTTATCAAAATTTATGTGTAGAGCTGTTTCACTGTTTGTGTTGAAGGGTAGCTAAAATGTGTAAAATTTGCCATCTTTTTTTCTATAGAATTTTTATTAAATTTTTATTTATATAATTTTTTGTTTAATTTTTACCACTGGCTTGCTGTCTTTCGGACAAAAATGTCCGTTGGTATTTTTTGGTAGAAAAAAAAACAAAACAAATATCCGTCTAAAATGAAATTTTACTAAATTTTTTCTTTTATTATTACATGGATCTCCCAGATTCTAAGTCAGTAAAAGCTGCATTTCCATTTTTGATATTTTCGCATCAAGTCTTTGATTTACTCTTATCTTTGTTCGTTTGCAAAGCCTCAATACTAAAAAATAATAATAACGGGAATAAATGCAGTTTGGATGATACTCTAGGCTTGGATTAGAAAAATACTTACGGTTTACTATGAGAATGTTTTAACTGTAATAAATATTTGCATAATTTTTTTAGTAAACCTGGTATATTCTCTTTATTCAAACAAATATGCAAACGTCAACAAATCCCTTATTTCTTTTTAATTTTCGCTCCGTTTTTCATTAGTTCATTTAGTTTCTAAACCACCCACTTAAAAAAAGGGGTTTTTAAGACGCTTTGAAGAGGAGATTCAGTCCTCTTGTTCTGCTGTCCATTAGGTTTGGCTAGTTCTCTGTTTCATATTGAAAATGGAATGAAGTTCCTTAAAAAAGAATCGCTCGTTTGTCGCTCAAAAATTGAATTAAAAATTCGCTTTTTGATCTGATGTTTGAAGGGGAACGGGCAAGTTATTTTTAACTGTTAATGTGGCTTGAGTTTCCTAGATTTTTAATTTGCTGTTGTATTTAAAACTGCCTTTTTGTAATTTATTGACAGTGCTATATCTAAAGTTGGTAAGCTTTGGGTTCTACCAGTGGCTCAATTTCATCAAAATTACGGGGGGGGGGGAAGTTGGAGCCATTATTCCCGATTCAAGTGCAAATGACAGTGGAAACTGAAAAATGAGCCATACAGTACCATAAAGGCAAAAATATACTAAATAAAACTGATCCGTTTCTGTAGATGCTCAAATTGTGTAGATTTCTCTTAGTTTTGACCAGATTTTTGAAGAAAAATTGAAGCAAATTTTCTATCTGATCGTTGTCAGAAATATTCACTTAGTTTTTTACCCGAAGTTTTATTGCTGTTTTTTATTATTTTTGCAACTGACGGGCTTTAAGTAGGGTACAGTTGATAAATCGCTCTCAAATTTTATGTGTGCAATTGAAAACATATGTTGTTGGTATGTACGTTTTTGTTTTCTTTGTGCCAAACTTGTGTGAATAAAATTTTTGTTTTTCTTCTTTTGTACTGTTGTTCTTTTCTTTGTATGAAAAATCGATGAAATTATTATTTACGATCATTTACCTTTTAAATTGTTATTTATTTATTTAATTTAATTTGCTGAGTATGTTAATTTTGTTTAAATTGCCTTGGTCTGTTTTTTTTATAAGGAAACGGTGAATGCTGCTGTCAAAAGTCAAATAATGGAATAGTAATCAGTTGTTGAGACGTTAAAATAGTTCAACGTCGGTGGAGGTTTTGCCATGATATACTTTTTTAAATCTAATTTTAAAACCTTGTGAGTTGTATGGATAAAAACCAAATTTGATAATTTTGTTGTTGCACGGCATTAGTAAATTTCTTATTACAAACAAATTACTTTCTTTCAAATTTACAGCAGAACGAACATTAATGAGAAATTTCAAGTGGTTCCCAGTAGAAATGTGTTTTATCGAAATAGGCCTAGCTTGCTAGATGGCTCATGAGTATTAATCATGCTTATGCAACATTATCGGTTAATATGGTTTTGATTCTCTGCCATTTAAAGTAAGTCTTGAGGTTTTTCTTGCCTATGCAAGTTTTTGGTTTGTTACTTTTCTGCAATCGCTCAGTTTTAATGTTCAATGTTAAACAACGATTTTTACTATCATTCGAAAGATGGGAAATAGCTTTATCTATCAACTGAAATGTATTTTGAAATTTGCTTTGTCTTTTTTTAGATTGAAAAGGTTTAAAACTCACCAAAATTGGAACATTTTCTGATTTTCTCAGATCATTCTCCAAGTAAGTCTAAGCTTTATCATAATTTTGATTTAGTAGATATGAAACTAATGAATTCAATGATATAAGTGAAAGAAGATAAACGAGAAATTTCAATGAGATTCCAAGCAGAAGCACGTTTGATAGCTGGGAAGCAGCTTTATACATCTACTGAAATACATTTTTTGAAATATGCTTTGTATTTTGTTAAGATTGAAAATAAGTCGAAAATTAGAACACTCATTTTTTGGTCACTCTCCAAGAAAGGTAATTAGTATCATAATTGTGGCTTAGTAGATATGGAACTAATGAATCAAGTGGCAGGTGCATTGTTCTTTCAGTACAAGTTACAGCTGTAAAATAAGCCAAAAAATTGCATATTTCACAGGGAATGTAAGCTCTAATAGTGGTAGTTCAGTGATCTTGCTGTCACTCCAGGAACGTGACAACTATATTCGTGTTCTATTAGTAGATATTGTAGCATTCTTCTTGGATGATTTGTATCATAATTTCTACCAGAGTAACTTTGTAACTTGGCTCGTACTCAGCATTCAAAGAACAGTTTCATTGTTTGGCCAATTGCATCAGCCACTTTTTGCCCAGATGCGTTGTTGATATAAGAAAAAAAGATGCAGAAAACGCTGAAGGGAAATATATTTTTAATACCAGACAATTCCTATAGCAAACGTCGTACCTCTGCAGATTAATTTCTTTAGTCAAATATTTACTTGTACATGGGTGTTCATTATAGGTGTAGATAGTGGAGGGAGTTGGGTCCCTGGAAAAAAAATCCCAAAAATTGTGTCGAAAGCTAAGTTTTGATTAAAGCAAGATAAACTCAGCCTCCTTCCCTCCCTAGAAGACTAATTGACCCCTTATTGCCAGGCAAAATCTCTAGCTGCGTGAACGGTCCGCACATAAGAGGGGCAAAGGAGTAGGTCCTTTTCCCCCTGGAAAACCAAGAATGGACAATAATCTCGAAATCTTGTGCTCTGAAAACGTCGCTTCTGGCCACAAAAAGAAATTATTCTTGTCCCCCATCTATAGGAAGTTGATTTGCAAAAAAAAAAAAAAAAAAAAAAAAAAAACAAGAACGGACAATAATTTCGAAATCTTGTGCTATAAAAACTTTGATTCTGGGCACAAAAAAAGTTTTTTAAAGCCTATTCCCTATCTACAGAAAGCGTTTGTGAAGGAGTGTCTCTCCCTCTATCTTTGTCCGCCTCCTCGTCGCTGCATGCGTTTCATCGTTTTCTAATACATTGAAGTAACTTATTTTAGTGTTTGGTAAGTCGATAAGCTAATAATATATTTATTAAAGTATACAAAAGTAAAGAAATCGCAATGGAATAATCAGGAAATGTTGATGTGTTGAAATCATTAAATAAAAACGAGTATAGTTGATAAGTAGCACTTTTGGAATCATTTCATCAATCACCTGGAAAAAAAAATAGCTATATAAATTATATCTCTAATTGTTCTTGGTTACATATACGTTGTGTGGATAGATGGATAAGTTAACTCGTATTTTCAAAAGACTATCGCAAACTCTAATAGAGCCGAATTTGCTTCTTATTTTATGTAAAGGAGAGCAAAAAACAAAACTGAAATTACCAAACAATAGACGAATGTAAAAAACGATATGGCTATTTCAATATTTTTTGATGAAAGAATAAACATTAACCTAAATACCATTTTTTATGGTTTATTAATAATTAGACAAGATCTCGCTAAAAAAACAGACTTCTAGTTTTGGTAATTGTCCTGAAACGTCTCTTTTAGCATTAGAAATTACCTTTTCCTTGCAACGTAGTTCGAAAAATAAATGCCCCGGAGATCTGCGAGGGAGGTTCTTTTAGTTAGTTCCTTATGTTATTTTTTATTTATTTTATTTTTAGCAAACAGGCTAAATTCTGTTACAAACAGGCAAAGCTCCTTAAAGGTGCATACATGTGCCTAGGTAAAACTTCCAACTAGGTCAAGGTAAAAAAAAAACAACAAAAACTGACTTGCACACTATCATGAATGTTTATCTACCAACTCTAGTGTTTACTTTTTCAGAAAAGCGTTCTTCGTTTTTCAGCTTTTCTTTGTGGATTAAAAAAAAAATGATAAAAACATCTTAAGAAAAAAGCCAATTCAAGTAGAAACGTATGGTAAACATAATGGGCGGCATCTTAATGATAAGAAATAACTTACGATATACGAAAACTTGTTATGATAGTATTAATCTTGCCATCATTTGTATCTTTGATAGACCCTTGATATTATTTCTGGAGCTTATATTTTAAGAACCTCACGATTTCTTTTGTTAATTTGTGTTTTTTATTTGTTTTTTTTTGCTCTTTGCCCAATGAACTACTACATTGTTATTGATAATAGTGCAACCCCATCTACTAAACAAAACTTTGTCTATAAAAGTCCTCATTCATAATGAAACTGCACATAATAAGCAATATGTAGCTTGACAATGAAAAATTATAAATGAGATAATTAAAGGACTAACTGAAAAGGAGATAGGATAAAAATGCTTTATATCAAACACCACATGAATAATTATTTAGAGTCTATAATGAACATTTTTAGTTATACAGCACTGGAAAGTCCTTAAGGAGGGGCTTTGGGATAACACAAAAAAAGCACATCAGATACACGATGTTTTTGGCCAAATTGTGTTTTTTTATCTCAATCTCATTGTATAGATTTAATGACATTAGCCCGGGGATGAAATTAGTGGATAACTTTGAATTGATTTTAGTTCTCCTCATGCACATCATTAGAGGTACAAAACCATCCTTCGGTCTAGAATAGCAAAAAGGGCAAACAGACGTTTTTCAAAAAGTTTTGAGCGGGCTACCCGGAAGAATTTAAGTTTTGGTTTTCGCTAACAGATTTTACTTTTCTCTAAAACCCTTCAGACCTTTAGCCTGGAGATTTTTTCCCAATTTCCCTCGTTCCTTAGGGCAGTCTTGTATTCCAAGGAAGACACTCATCAAAGGAATAATTTTCCTTTTCATTCAACCACAACGATTTTGTTTCAGCCAAGTGAGACTCTTGTTCACTAAGACTTTAATGAATACGTCTTTGTCATTCGGAACATTCTAAAGCTCAAATTTCAAGATGACACCGACGTGGTTAGTGTCCCCTAGAAAATCTTAATGAGACTTCTCTTCCTGTACCTTCGTTGCGGAATGACGACCCAAAAACAGATAAGGGGTTGATTAAGATTTTCAAGAATTTTGATGGTATATCCCCCTCTAAGAATTTAAAATTGATGGGTCTCTTGGGTTTTTAGTTCCATAGCTGATAATATATTACAAAATCTTGGAAATTATTCAAGTTAGATCTCGGTTCGTGAGTGGGTGGGGTATAAAGCAAAATTTTATGAACTTGGACCTTAAAGATGCTTAAGGAGAGCATATTTTCAGATTTGCATCCTGTTTTGAGCAGCTTTAAGGTTGTAAGTTCAGAAAACGTTTCTTTATATATAACCCTTTCGCGAATCTAGACCGTCATTGAGTAATTTCCAAAATATCAACTATAGCACTAAAAGCTTAGAGAATAGTAAATTTTAAACTCTGGATTTTAAAGAAATCTAGCTAGCAAAATGTCTTTAGCAAAGTAATTTTTTCAAACACATTTCGATGTTTCTATATGCGGAAGCTATCCCTACAGCAACTTACGTTTTAGAATAAAAAAGAACCAAGAAATGAATCGTTTTCTATTTTAACCATTTCAAAGTTACACTCTTAAAATACTACTTAGCATGCTCTTCGTTCAAATAGAGACAGTTGTTACAACAATACATTGGGTTACTGATTCCCATTTAAGAAGATGTTGTTTCCTAAGACTCTAACCACTTTGTTCTGGCTTGGAGGGCAGGGGGAGGGGAAGGGTGAAAGTACCACTGCGTTATTTTCAAATATCACTTCACTCAACTAATGTGAATCTCAAATCTAAGGGGACATTATCCTATTGGATTGACCTGTTGAAAATGTCTGTTATAAAGAACAGTTGCATTGATATTTTGCCGTCATTGATATTCATCATTAATATTCATGTCCACTCGGGTTTGAGTACCAGGGTTGCCACCACGGTCAGTTCCCTAAAGTGCTAAAATTGCCCAAATTTGTGTGCCACACAACAATTTTCACCGTTACAGTAAAAAATAATAATTGTGTTTTGTCGTGACTCGCGCATGGTTCGTTTAAGTGCACTTGGATTAGTTTTAGGTCAATTTTTTCATCTTTTTCGGTCTGGCTTTTTCAAAATTAGCACCATTCTTTCGGAGCGAATACAGCAAAAAGGTGGTTCTGATTTTATCAACATTGCACCAATCTTTCGAAACAAATACAGGAAAAATACGCTCTGCGCTTTTTGTTAATTCCTCTGCCTTTTTTCAAAATCTTCGTGATTTCGTCCAAGAAAAAATATGGTAGCACACAAGTGCTACTGCTTGATCCTTCAATGTAGCACATGGTACAGTGCAATACATGATGAAATAGTGCTAATATAACATTTTTGTGATGCAGGTTGCAACCCTGTTGGGTGCATGTCAGTCAGTGCAAGAAAGTAGGATGAGTTGTAGAGTGCAAGTGGATGAGATTTGATTCCAGTGACGCCAATTCACGGAAATGTTGGGACGGGGAATATATTTTTCAAATTATAGGGGAGAGGGGCAATTTTTTCGTTTTGTAAACGGAATATTTTTTCATTAAGATACAAAAATGTCTTCTAAATATAAGGGATGGGGGAAAATGCCCTGCGCCTTTCCCAATTGGCACGACTGTTTCATTCATTTTCAGTTGACATTTTTAATTTTCGGTGTTGATTATGTGTTTAGCAGGAGTAAGAAGAGAAGTTTTTTTTAGGAAGATTATGATTGCATTAACAGTGTCAAATTTTTTCTTCTTTTTTACCATTTGAGACGCAAAAATATGCCTTGAGACATTAACAAGGCAAGCGGTAGTTTTTTCAATTTTTTAGATGTTTTAGGATTTACTGGAGCTTCTATTTCTTGTGTTTTCTGCAACCATTTATTAAGTGAACAAATTAAAATAGTCCTATTTTGATATTCCCTACAGTCTCAATTTCCTTTAAACATTTTTCTTAAAAAAAGAATGTTGTTACCATTTTTTATTAGTACAGTGATGAGACACGCATCTGCTGTTAAGCACCTGTTTTAGAATATAAGTTACAATGCATTTCCTTCACGGAGCACCATTGCTAAGCTTTTTTTTCCTTATTCGGTTCAAGCTCATCATCCCCACAGTTGTCGAAGTCGTCTTGCTAGGAGACAGGTGCATTTGACAGTCAGATTTTCTTTGTCACTGATGTGTAAACAGTAAATCATGGAATGGATTTAAATGAATAAGAAAAATATTAGTTTAGTATATTTGATATTTAGCATCTTGAATGGAGGCTTAGACATTTTGTGGGTTATCATTCAATTTGTTTTGAAAGTCAGCTGAAGACCTTTTGACTCTTTTATCATTTCACCAGCTTAACTGACCCGTCAAGGTTCCAAGGCTAATTTATTTGGAAACCAAATAATTTCCTCTTCGAAGTCTTATCACGTCAGCTTTATTTTCTATTTATTTTAATTGGAACTGTTGAGAGCATCGTTTTTTTCTATTTAGTTATACTGGTCGGTAGGTTTACCCTCTGAGCTTGTAATTCGAAAGGTTACAATTTCTTAAAGAAGATATGGAACCATGAGTAGTCTAAAACGTCAGCTTTTTAGGCTGATCGTGGCTAGCATAAAAGCTGTTGTGACGAAGACAGTTACTGGCCTAAGTTTGTTTAGCTCTTCTTTTTTTACTTCATAATTTTATGGTTGATCTACACAATGTCCTCAGTATTAAATAAACTAAATTTTAACGATTGATGTAGAAATATCTTTTTAATATATTTTCGTTGCATAGCGCTTCCTATTATATCTCCTAAAATTTAAACTCAGAATAAGAAAATAAGCATCTGGATGTGTTGTCATTTGTTTCCAGTAAGGCTGAATGAAAATTTAGACCTTATTGGAGTTTTTTTTTTTTAATTAATAACTTTTGAAACTACGGACTAAAGGGCTCTGGTAAATTAGACACTTCTTAATTATTGATTTAATCGAAAAAATTAAGCCAGCACATCCACTTTTTTTTAAAGACCATTCTCCTCTTCTCTTAAAATTTAATCTGCTGCATCTCTTAGTGTATCAGGTATCATCATACAAAGCACTTCGCTTCCTACTAAAATCAGTAATATTATCAAAAATGATATTGATATTTTTCAACATCTTTTTCTAACTTCGCATCAGTACCTGAAGGCCTATCTTGATGCGGTCTTAACATTTAACAAGATTAAAATTTAAAACCCAATTGCTCTAATAGTCAAAGGCTGGTATAATTATTTAAGAATTAACGACGCTTCTTGACTACTAAGGTCCTTGCGTCGGCCCTGCAGTGCATTCCTGCAGCGTGATTCGATCTCTGGGTCCCGTATTACCAAGCTAAGGTCAAATCCACTGCGCCACCACAGGACGGCTGGTATAATCTTTGCACAATTAGTAAGGTATTAAAAGTTGTGCTCGTGATAAATTCGGTCTTTCTGCCAGGGTTTCCCAGATCACTGCTGTCCCGTGTAAAGTCTTTAGAGACGAATAGCTATGATGAATAACGATAAAACCACGCGAACTACGACAAAAAGACACATGATACACGAGTGAGTCGTGGTCGTGACTCTTGTGTTGTGTAAGAGTTCGTTGAGACATGAGATTTATTTATGATTCTGTAAAGCTTAATAGCAGAGAAACTCCATGCTAATTATTATCATACTATATTTCTATACTTAAAATCTTGCAGAAATCGATCAACCTCTTGAATACTAAAATCGCAAAATAATAAACTAAAAGTCGACTAAACAGTGACTAAGTCTGATCGTCAGTCCATAATTTATATCGAAAATAAAAAAAAAGAGCATGTAAATTCTTCACCCCTTTGAGTTAGGTCCTACATATGTAATTTTTGGACCAACAAAAATATTGAACATTTCAGAATAGTTAAAGGCGTGGGTGTATTTATAGGAATTCAGCAGTCATTTACCTAGTTTAGAAGCCTCTAACTTCAATTACTTATCTCCCTTTCGTATATAATAAGTTTTCAGTTTTAGTCAATGCAATTTGTCAACAACACAATTGTACGTGCTAATGTTTCTAAATAAAAAAAAATCTATGAAATTGAAAAAACTGTATTTGGTTTATAATTATTTACCTAAAAATTGATGCTATCTGTAAAAACATATTGATAATAAGTAAATAAAGTTTTAGACACCTAACTTGAAACTTTGTAAAGTAGTGATTTTATGACATTTACCAAGCGTAGAGCTCACAAGCATCATAAACAAAGTTCTAGTTGGTAACAAAACAAGAATAGGAGACTGACCCACTAACGATCATGGAATCTAGAAGCTGTCACCAAGAATGATTGTAAGTCTTCATTTTCTTATTATTCCAAGACTCTAGAACATTATCTTGTCTGAAAGGTCGTTAGACTCGAAAAAATGATAAAGAAAGATTAAGTTTCTGTTGCTGTTGAATTTATTGAAAATGGTACTTCAGCGGGACTTCCTTCTTGTGGGAGTGTAAATTTCAGTGACCTTTTTTTCTGTAATCACTGATGTATCCATAGTTTTCATATAAAATCTGCAAATTTTCAGATCACGAGGTCATCAGAAACAAAAAAATGCTTCACCTCTCATCATTTTCAATTACACATAGATTCAATTTTTCTAAATAATAAAGAAAAGCGATTTTTCAAAAAGAGTTTTTTAAAAGAAAAGTAAAGATGTTAAAACCAGAAACAATTACCAACAATTTTATTATAAGTTAAACTTAAAACTGACAGAAACTAAACTGTATCAATAAGGGAAACTTGAAAGGAACACTCTGGATTATTTATAATAGTTTTAATTAAATAGTTGAGTTAATAGGTATGGAGTTACGCGGAATTTTATGTGATCGCAAACCCACATAGGTTTTTTCCAGCAAGAAAGTGCTGTTTAATTTTATTTGTTTGTGAATGTGGTATGATAAATATATGAACTTAACTTATGAACATTAAACTCACCTAACGGCTAGTCCCGTTTAAAAAATTATTCTTTCATTATGACTGTTCTAAAAACAAAAACAGTCGTTTTCAGGAAAAAACAGAAACGATTTTTCTAAATAAATGTATAAGTGACAACAAATTCGGTTTTATCATTTCAAAATGATACGTAATTGTTGAAACAGTTTTTCTTTACCCCACCCAGGCTACAGGCCCTGTGATGTGTCAGGCTATCCCATAATTTATTTTTGCCCTAAAAAGGATTTATAACTCAGAATGTGTGACTGTATGACCGTTTTTCAACTAGTTACGACCAACTTTTTTGTATGGTGAGCCTCGAGTACCCCCATCCCTCCTCCAAAAAACAAAATTTTGAGACCTGGTACTCTTACGAGAATTGTAACGGACTCATAATTGATTCACGACCAGAGAAAATTCATTTTAACTACTTTTCCGTTGCAAACTGCAACGGAATTTTCGTTGCAACGGAAACGAAAAACGAAACCGTTTCCGTTGCAACGGAAACGGAAACGAAAACGAATTTTCCTTGCAACGGAATTTCCGTTGCAAACGTTGCAAACTGCTTAATTTGTCAATTACTAGATCCAATCACTATATATCTCCAAAAAATTGTAAGTTTTCCTTAAGTATGGTCATGTTCATAAAGTATGGTAAAGCTTCATGCTTTGGGGTGGAAAAATCCACTATTTTCCGCACCAAAGAACTTTTATGTCGAGTTAGCAAAGTGGGTTAAAAAGCTTGGGTCCATCAGTGGCAGGGTCACGCCACTTGTCTCCATTTCAGTATCCCTTTTAATCTTATAATAAAATGTCTTTTATTTTAGAATAGAGCAATACAATTTGTAACAGGCTTACGTCATGTCTACAATATATTTGCCTCAAGTTAGAAAAATATAGGCTATCATTTTTTTTTCTTAAATCAACCCCAAATGCTTTTTTCACCTTCCCGGAGTGTTTGGGATCTTAGGATATCTATCATATACAGGATTAATGTAATTTGATGTGCCTAGAATATACAGCTTATATTAGTTTCTGAAAATTGCATGCATACTTTGAAATTTCTACCGAATACTTTAGTTATTTCATGCAGTTTTCATCAGAGACTAGTTCGATTTCTTTTCAAACAGTTCGTGGTAACGAACTGTAGTAAGGAGCGAACCGGCTAAATAGTAACTGTAACTCTAAAAAACGGAATTTCAATACCAATAGCTTCATCAAAAGAATTGCATTTCAATTTTGATTTTAAATATATAAGTTTCATCAAGTTTATTCTTACCCATCAAAAGTTACGAGCCTGAGAAAATTTACCTTATTTTAGAAAATAGGAGGAACCACCCCTTAAAAGTCATAAAATTTTAACGAAAATCACACAGTCAGATTCAGCGTATCAGACAACCCTATAGTAGTAGTTTCAAGCTCCTATCTACAAAAATGTGGAATTTTGTATTTTTTGCCACAAGACAGATCATGGATGCGTGTTTATTTATTTGTTTTTTTTTTTCCCAAGGGTGATCGTATAGACCCAGTGGTCCTAGCATATCGCAATAGAGCTCATTCTAACGGAAATTAAAAGTTCTAGCGCCCTTTTTCAAGTGACCAAAAAATTGGAGTTCACCTAGGCCCCCTCCCACACTCACATTTTCCAAAAGTCACCGGATCAAAATTCTGAGACAGCCATTTTATTCAGCATAGTCGAGAAACTTAAAAACTATGTCTCTAAGGACAACTTACTCCCCCACAGTCCCCGTGGGAGGGGCTGCAAGTTACAAACTGTGACCAGTATTTACATTTAGCAATGGTTATTAGGAAGTATACAGACATTTTCAGGGGGATATTTTTGGTAGTGGGGAGGGGTTTAGGGAAGGGGGTTATGTGGGGGAAACTTTCCATGGAGGAATTTGTTAGGGGGAAGAGAATTTCCATGAAGGGAGTGCAGGATTTCCTAGCATTAAAAAAAAATATGAACAAGTTTTCCAACTGAAAGTAAGGAGCAGCATTAAAACTTAAAATAAACGGAAATTATCACGCATATAAGGGGTTCGCCTCCTCCTAATACCTCGCTCTTTACGCTGAATTATTTTTAGTAATTTCAAGCATTTATTCTACGGTCTTTGTGATACAGGGGTCATTCATAAGGAATTAGGACAAAATTTAAGCTTTAGTGTAAAGCGCGAGGTACTGACGAGGGGACGAACCCCCTCATATACGTAATAAAAATAACTCCCTCTTTAGTTAAAGTATTTTTAGTAATTTCAGCTATTTGTTCTACGGCTTTTGTGATTCAGGGGTCATTCTTAAAGAATTGGGACAAAATTTAAGCTTTAGTGTAAAGAGTGAGGTATTGACGAGAGGGTGAACCCCCTCATATACGTAATAAAACATACGAATACAGTAGTTCGTTATATAGCTTAATTCGTAAGTAACGTGTATTTTTACTCATAAAAATATTCATAAAAAATTAAAAGTTTTCGTTGGCTTTTTAAGTAACCAACGAATTGGAGGGTAACTATGTCTCCTCCCCCGCTCCTGTTTTTCCCAAAATCGTCAGGTCAAAACTACAAGAAAGCCATTTACCCAAAAGAATAAATTACTATGCAAATTTCGTTTTAATTATTCATTTGCGGATGTCCAAAATCAAAACACGCATTAATTCAAAAACTTTCAGAAATTGAATAAAAAAAACCTTTTTTTTAACTGAAAGCAAGAAGCGACGTTAAAACTTAAAACAAACAGAAATTACTCTGTATATGAAAGGGGTTGTTCCCACCTCAACGCCCCGCTCTTTACGCCAAAGTTTTTACTGTTTCAAAACGTAGAGTGGAAAGAAAGAACCAAACTTTAGCGTAAAGAGCGAGACGTTCAGGAGGGAACAGCCCCTTTTATATGCGGAGCAATTTCTGTTCGTTTTAAGTTTTAACGGCACTGCTTGCTTTCAGTTAAAAAACTTGTTTTTTTTTATTTAATTAATATGTAGAACCGTTAATCGAGCAGGCCTCCACTCTTCTGGTTTGAAAATCTATATTTTTTCTAGATGTCTCCTAGGTGTAACACGTTTTCTTAATAGGGTGTTAGCCTTTTTTGCTGTTTCTAATATACACATAAATGTTAAAATTTTCAGACGAGCTATCTTGAGTTTAGTTTTGGTTCTTAAGAAAGTTTTAAAAAGAATAAAACATAGTTGTAAAGTCAAATTACAAAATTGAAAGTTGCAAAGTCAAACAGCTCCTTATGTGCTTTTCTTAATGGCGTTAAAGATCTGAGTTGTATTATTTCTACATCTGGTAGGACGAAATCCATTTTTTCACTTTGTTTTTATTTTTATTTTTATAGCTTCATTATGCACGCAAAAATTGACGGTTCTTCAATGCCAAATGATATTCCAGCCTTCATAGGGCTGTCAGTCCTACTCAAGTTTCAGGGAATCTCGGTTATTCTCATAGCATAATACTGCTCTCTACCTTTTATTCGAAAATGTTACTTTTTTAGATTTAATCAATAGTGGAAGCAGTTTCTTCTTTTTTATTTCTTTTTCTGCTGTTAAATTGTTTCTCATTAAAATTTTTGTTTTCTCCCAACTGCCATTCCACTTCTAATATTGTTTCCACAAAACGGAGTCTTGGCCTATTTGAAGTTCTGAATGGGTAAACCACAAAACTATGATCTTAGTACTTACTTTAATTGGTGCAGTTTTAGCTTTATTTCTAAGACTGGCTGCTCCAGGCTCCATCCATCCTCCAGACGCTAAAGGCATAGCTTAAACAGTCCTGCGCAATGGCGGAACACACAGGACTCGTTTGTGTTCTTTCCCTTTCATCGTTATCATGAATTTGGTCGTCTGATTTCAACACCTTAAAATAAAATATTAGTTCGGACCTTTGTAAACTCTTTTTATTTTATCGCAAATACCAGGGAATTATTCTGGTAAAAGTAAATTTTGAAGCAGAATAAGATTAGTAGACAGACCAACAAAGTGAAAAATATTAGGGTACGACATAAATTGGAAAGAATTAGATAACAAAAAAAATAAATAACAAGTTTGACAAGAGTAGATAAAATAAGAGTTATTTTCAAATACGGAAAACATATTAGTAAATGTGCTATGTTAGCAGTAACTCTTACTAAATTGACTTTTGTTTGTCGTTCCCTTTGAAACAGGAAATGTTTTATATGGCAGCAATCAGCGCCAAAGGGATAAGATACTTATATCTTTTTAATTCATCAGCTTCATATATATCCATTCACCAAACATTAATTACGATATTACTTAGGCTTTTCATAGTGATCCAAACTTGGATCACTCCATTGGATCACTCCATTGTTTGAAACAATGGAAAACTTTCCTTTTGTCAGCCAATTTTCAACTTATTATTTAACCTAAAAAAGAAGTCAACGCGAATTTCAAAAATATAATTCGGCAGGTGGATAAAGCTGAATCCTTGCTACAATGACAGAAAAACTGTCGTTTAACGTTCAGACGTTAAAACCGTAGGACTGCAGAAAATCAACATAACAAAACTTGCACAAGGAAGATAAACAAGCCCAGATTTACCTTTAGGCTCACTAGGCCTGAGCCTAGGGGCACACACTGTCAGGTGGGGCGATAAATATTGCTGAGTGATTTTTTTTTAACAAAAACTGGGCTGATGTGATTTATCGCCATAGTACCAGGTGTATTACACCACCTTCCTACCTATTCACAGAAAGGTGATTTTAAAACGATACAGGAATTCCGTGGCCACTTATAAACTGTCAAATGTCTCCCAAAAATGGTAGCTGAGAGTTTTGTATCACCTCTCTCTTTAATTACTTTACGCTCATCAATTGCGTTCTGTTTAATGCTTCCAGTATCCCACAGTTTTTGGGGATTTCCCCAAAAATCTCGAAAAAACGGAGCGGCAAAAATGCTTGGGTTTAGAAGCGTCAAAGCTTTGAATCTGGCCCTGAAGAAAAACCTCGAGAAGAAAAACAAATAAAAACACACATTGGTGAAAATTTCCGAATTAACGCTTTTCTTCTATAATTTTTCCACCATTTCAAATTTTATTATTGGAATAATAATTATCACCTTTTTTCAGTATGCTATGGTAAATCAAGATATGCTTTTGTTTTTTGTGCAAAAACGGAGCGGCAAAAAAACTTGGGCTTAGAAGCGTCAAAGTTTTGAATCCGGCCCTGAAGAAAAACCTGAGAAGAAAAACAAATAGAAACACACGTTGGTGAAAACTTTCGAATTAGAGCTTTTCTTCTATATTTCTTCCACCGTTTCAAATTTTTTATTATTTGAATAATAATTATCACCACTTTTCTTTATGCTACGTTAAATCAAGACATGCTTTCGTGTTAAATAACTTTCTGTTTCTATCTAATGACTGCCATATTTGCGCTTTCCATAACGTCTACAAGGACCAGTAGCGCAAAATGACACCCATTTCGAAGAAGAGAAGGGAATGTTGACTTGCTTTGAAGGTGGGGATTGAAAAAAAAAATGCTTGAAAATCGTATAATATTTGTGAATTATCCTTGTCTATTAAAATGGTAAGGCCTTGGCAATACTAACAGTATCTATGAGTTGATTAGCGCAATATACGAAAAAAACATTTTTATGGCTTGAAAAAAAAAAAATTACTCGCTCGTCAAATCACAGCCTTTGCCAGCCACCCTAAGACAAGATTGGGTTCTTATTTTATGCACGGATTTTCTACTTTCCGGTTTTTGATGGGTGGCTATCTATTAAGAGGGAAGCTACTTGACAAGTGTTTACACTTCAGACTTCCTCTGCTTGACGCTCGAAATCCCTTTGAGGCTTGAAAGACGATGTATTATTACAGGGGTTTTAGGAATAATGTGTGCTTCAAGTAGTCATTGGTAAGCCATTTAGCCGTGTTTAAGAGGCTTCGAAACTGAGTAAAATCTAATTCACTTTGACAATGAATAAATATAAAAATTAAAAATACAACTAGAATGCTTTAGTTCATGGAAAGCAGCCTCGGCTTTCTTTTCACAAATAAATATTGACCTAGGTAGACTAGGATCTGTCTAGGCATATAGCTTTCAACTTCGGTATCAAAGTTCAAATTTGATTTCAAATTAATTTTTCGTTATTATCATCGCCCAGTGCATCATCACCCAGTAACAATGGTTTAAATAAAAAAATCGAAACATACCAGCATATGATGAAAATAAAATACTTTAGTTTATACAATAATATAATTTTGGTTATATATTTGCACATTAAGGAGGTGTAGCTAAATTTAGCATTCACCCCCTTGCCATATTCCACACTAGCTCAAAAATCTTCCTCCACTTGATAGGAGGTCAAGGTAAAATAAAGTGTCCCATCCTTATTCATCTGAGGGCTGTCTCATGAGGAACTTGAAAACGTAGGAAAATAAATTCAACTTATGAAGCTTCAGCCCCCTTCCACCCCTAATATAAGTCTTAAAGTCTCCCCTCTAAAGGTTGATGTGTGACTATGAGATGCTGAAAGACTCTTACCATTGTTGCATATCATTTTGTTTACAAACGAAGTAAGAGAGATATAAATACTTAAAGCGAAAAGAAAGTTATCCTGAATGTTAGGGAGCAATTACCCCTCAATCCTCTTTTCTTTACGCTGAAGGTTGAAAAATAATTTCCTAAACGCATATTAAAGGGCAACAAATAAATAGCCAGTTATTTGAACAGCACAATTCGAACAGCCAATTTTAATCTTGTTCAACTTAAATCTTGCCTTGTTCAATTTTGTATTTTGTATTTGGGCTCTTGGATACAGTTGAAAATGGCCGCCCATGTACCAAAAGAGTTGGAATATCTCCAAAATGGGATTCTATCTTAGCCCTGCTTTTGCAGGGCTTTCACTGAGTTTTTTTTGGGGGGGGGGGTTCATGATAGAGAAAATAAATAATAACTAGTTATTATAATGGTGAAGCGGGAGGGGGTGGATTCTGAGAAATACTGAACACTAACGAAAATAAGAAGTTAATGAGGAATTTTCGGAAGACAGTAATTAAGCAAAACCTAACTGAATATTCTGACTATAGGAGTAGGCTCTGTTTTCGGTGAAATTTATTGCAAAGACTAAAACGAAGAAATTAATTAAAAATCTCAATTAGAAATCAAGAACTTTTTAATAAATAAATTTCTCTTCCTATTATTAGTATTTACTTTGAGAACTTTTATGCAGTAAGTGATGCGCACAACAGGAAACAAAGAATAAAAGAAAAGAGAAAAAACTGACGTCATAACAAATAAATAGAAACTTCACTTAAACAAAATAGCCTATAATACCAACCAGGGCCGTGTTCAGGATTTTTGTTCAGGGAGATAGGGTTACACAAAAAACTTTACAAAACGCAATAAAAGTTCATTTGCATGTATTTTTTTACTTTTGTACGAGTCGGACAAAATTTTGGGGTGGTGGGGGGTCCAAATCGGGCAGCCTCTCCCTGGATACGGCCCTGCCACCAAGTTGTATTTACCATATATAAATAAACTCTCAACCTCGACATACCAGGACAGGAGACTATAGAAGTTTGAAATCGTTTATTGAAAAGTTGAATATCCCTTTTGGGGACTCAAATCACTTTGCATAATTTACAGCCGCTTCCAATGCATTCGTGCGAAATTATTTCCCTTTTTTATCGGCCTTGTCTCAATTTGGCTTCTTCCGTCAAAAAATTGGAAAAAATATACCACATTCAATTTAATTACGTAGGAAAATGATGTGACGAATAGACTTTATTTTTGAAGCATACAAAAAAAAGAATAAAAGAAATTACATATCCAGTGCATCAACGAGTGGGGTTGTTAAATATCAGTTGCTAAGTTTGTCGAAGTCAGAGGCATATCTTTGCAAAATGCACTCATAAAACGTGTCTGAGTATCATTGTTTGTGGCATTAGGGTATTACCTCCATGCATACTTGATCATTTCTTTGGCGGAAAACTACGTTAAAATCCTGATAAAATTTTCATGATGGTTGTCTCCCCTCCCTCGCTCCGGAGGAGACTCCTGGCGGTGTCCGTGACCACCGAGCCCTAGCTAGCATGCAACACAAGGATAACATCTTCACTAACTTTGCTTTCACATTGGCCAAGTAGGACTGTCACACAGGTTTACTTAGGTCTAATAAGCATTATCATGTTAAGTAATTTGCCTCCAACAAAAGTCACAGCTAATGCTTATGTTGTTACTACATTAACTTTTATCACTTTCATGTGAAGGGGTTTAATTTAAGTTTTTTGTTTTCAATCGACGCTTCTCATCCATAAGAAGTAATTTTCATTATCTTATGCCTTGCTATGTAACCATCAAATTTTGAAAGTTATTTGCCATACTATTCGTACGTGAAGTCTTATTATTTTGCCCCAGATTTTTGTGACCTCCATCCACTCACTCAGGTCTTCTGTGTATGTCAGTGACGGGTTCAGGCCTTTGGCCTTCACAAATATAGCCTGAAATGACCTCCCTTCGCTCACATCGTAACTGCTACTACCTGCTCGGGTTTCTAACTATTGTAGAGAACTGGCTAGTGTTTTTAGCTATTTCTTTCTCCATATTCAGAATGACGCAATTTGACTACGTACAATTTTTGAAGCAATTCTGAATATTAGCACTGCAAAAAGTGTATGTTGATACAAATGTGTGTTAAGGATCAACCTTAATTTCCAGAACTTCAAGCTGCTTTCAAGGATATGATAAGATATTTATTCTAAAAGCATCTCTATCACAAGCCCTCAAAGGGCCGAATTCGGACTTCAGTATCGACAAAATACATGGTTGCACTAACAAAAAAAAAAAAAAAAAAAAAAAAAAAAAAAAAAAAAAAAAAAAAAAAAAAAAAAAAAAAACGAAAAATGAAAATCATAATGAATAATCAAATTATGAGTCAATTAAAAAAACTGTAATAAGTTAATTAAAAAGTTAAAAAAAATCTTCCTTTTTTCTTAAAAAGAAAAAAATCTTAAAAAGAAAGAAAAAGATCTTGCTTTTATTGCCTTGAACAGTGTTTTAGTATTGGAGCAAACTTTCTTTAGTTTTTTCATGTCTAGATATGATATATTTTGTTTTTAAAATGTTGTTGGTATTTGTAAGGATTCATAATCTCTTCCGAGAAATTTTTTTCTAAAAAACTGATAACACAATCCAAAAATTCAAACTTGATAACCCATCACACGAAGGTTCAAGGTTTAATCAAAGCTCAAAAGTAAACATTCTAATCTGGGGCCAATGACTGCATTATAGTTAAGAAAATAATAATAAAAAATAACGAAACCAGCAAATTATATTTAATTTTCTTGTTATTAAAAATGGATGAATCAGTATTAAAGTTGATGGCCTTTTCGTCAATTTTGTTCTATCCCCAAACCCAAAGGTGCGGAATAACAACATTTTTTGTCCATTTAGGAACTAAGTTATTCGGAAGACAAAACTTTTCCCAAAGAGGAAGTTTTTCAAAGAAAAGTAAAGAGTTTAGCCAAAGACCAGCCGAAATCACGTCAACTGTAAATTCAAAATCCAAACGAGCAAAAATCACTAACAATTAGTGACAAAAGGTATTGTCAAAGCCTTTTATTTTTACAGTTCAATATGGCAACACTGGATCAACTATGATGCTTCCCTGAAAACTTAATAGCTTTAAAGCAACCAAATAATAAAAAAATATGCAGTTAGGTATGTATTGATCTAAAATGGGCTTAAGGGACAAAACTATTCTATTTTGATGTTCTTGGTAGTTTGTTTGAAGTTGTTCATCAAAAGCTATGAGTATGAGAGAAAATTGCCCATTTTAATATCAAGACCATTCCCAAAGAGGGGATTGATCTCGATAAAAATTACACAATTAATACCATTTTGTGGTATTAGAGAATCCTAAGAAAGTTTGTAACCCATATCTTTAAAATACGATTTTTTTTTTTGTTTCGTCTTAGAAGAATAATTACGGATGCGTGTTGTTCTCAAACGTTAAATGTATTGAACGAATGGTTGATCGACACGGGTTCATCAAACGGAAAGTTAAAGTTAAATTTCCTTTTTTGAGCAGTAAGAGAAATCGGGCCACAGAAATATGGCACCTCCTATTTTGTAACACAAGAAAGGTCTCAAATTAGAGTTGAAATTCTAAGATAGTCAATTATTTTCCAATTATCAAAGCTCCTTATTCAGCTTCACGGGCCATAATACTGTGTTATGGTGCATTTACTCCTAAGGATATGTAGAGTTCATGTAAAATAGACGGTTAGCACAGACAATTATTTCTAAGCTTCATTTAACTAAATTGAGTCATTTGAGGTTTCATAAAATTACGCAGAGTGGTTTATAGAAGCGAGTCAACTATTTGGAGAAAAGCCAGTGGGTCTTTCTTTGGGTGACGGATGTGTCTGATACGTCAAAAGTGCATTATGGCCTAAAATTTTAACTTTCAGTGAATTTTCTGGGAATTTTACGTCTGATTTCCTTCCGTTCTGAGGAATAATCTTTGGACTAAGCCTATGAGGGGGCCTGCCCACCCGTTAAATCCTCAGGTTATGCCTGTTTTACTCTTGCCCCACCTACTTCAAGAACAAACAATCTAACACAAATGAATGGGAATGGAATAAAAAATAATTATCATAACGTATCGACAAGGGAAAGACTTATTGATGTGCAATTTGCTTTAAACGACAAACGTTCAAATGCTTTGAAAGTAAATTTAACACCTGTAATTAAACGAACTACATTTGTTGTAAAGGACCATAAGACTTTAGTATAATGAGCAGGAAGTTGAAGGTTGCAGAGCTGCCTCAGTCACATGCAGGATATCAAACAGTTTGTGGTAACGAACTGTAAGTAAGGAGTGACCCGGCTCATTAGTAACCAAAACTCTAAAAAAAGGAATTTTGACACATCAAAAGAATTGGATTTTTATGCTGATGTTAAATATGTAAATTTCATCAAGTCTAGTCCTACCCATCAAAAGTTACGAGCCTGAGAAAGCTTGCCTTATTTTCAAAACTTACACTACAGTTTGACTCTTTCACAACTCTATTTTTTTAAACAATAAAAACTTTTGCGTAAAGAGCGAGGCGTTGAGGAGGGGACATCCCATTTCATATACGGAATATTTTCCGCTCGTTTTAAGATTTAATGTTGCTCCTTACTTGCAGCTAAAAAAAACTTTCTGAATGCTTTAGAATTAATGCATGTTTTGATTTTGACTCATCCCACATGAATAAATAAAACGAAATATGCATATTAATTTTTTACTAAATGGCTTTCTAATAGTTTCGATCAGATGATTTTGAAAAAAAAACGGATGGGGGAGGAGGTCTAGTTTTCCTCTAATTTTTGGTTACTTAAAAATGCGACTAATTTTTTTTACGAACGTTTTTGTTTGCGACGAACATACGTACCTTACAAATTAACTTACGTAATGAATCTATATTTGTGTATTTTTATTACGTATATACGGGGGTTCGTCTCCTCATCAATACCTCGCTCTTTACATCAAAACTTGAACTTTGTCCCAAATCTTTATGAATGACCACTGAATCACAAAGACCGTAGAATAAATAGTTGAAATTACTAAAAATACATTAGCGTAAATTCCTCCATGGAAAGATCCTCCCACACAACCCTGTGTGGGTTGTGTATGTCATTTAAAAAAAAATATTTTAAATGAAAGTAAGGAGGAACATCAAAACTTAAAACGAACAGAAATTACTCCTTGTATGAAAGGGGCTTTTCCTCCTCAGCACCTCGCTCTTTACGCTAAAGTTTTTTTTTTACTGTTTTAAGAAGTAGAGTTAAGAGAAAGAGTCAAACTTTAGCGTAAAGAGCGGGGCGTTGAGGAGGAAAAGCCCCTTTCATATACGGAGTAATTTCTGTTCGTTTTAAGTTTTAATGTTGCTCCTTACTTTCATTTAAAAAATTTGTTTTTTTTATTTAATTTTTGCACGTTTTTGAATAAATGCATGTTCTGATCTTGGCTCTCAACACATAAATAATTAAAACGAAATTTACATATTAGTTAACTGCAATTTTGAAAATTTGTGGGAAGATTTTGAGAAAAAAGGAGCGAGGGAGGAGGTCTAGTTCCTAGTTAGGAGACCCTCCAATTTTTGATTACTTAAAAAAGCAACTAGAACTTAATTTTTTTACAAACGTTTTCATTGGTAAAAAATATACGTAACTTACGAATTAACTTACGTAACGAACTTCTATATTCGTATATTTTTATTGCGTATATGAGGGGGTTCAACCCTCGTCGATACCTCGCTCTTTACACTAAAGCTTAAATTTTGTCCCAATTCCTTAAGAATGACATCTGAATCACAAAGGCCGTAGAATAAATAGTTGAAATTACTAAAAATACTTTAGCGTAAAAAATGAGATATAACGAAGAGGTAAACCCCTCATACGCGTAATAATTTTTGTTCATTTCAAGTTTTAATGCTGCTCTTTACTTTCAGTAGAAAAAACTGTCCATTTCCCCATTTCCATTTCCAAGTTTTTCCATGGAGATATCCTCCCAAGTAACCCCCCCCTCAACTCTCCCCTCTAAACCAAAAAAATCCCCCTGAGAACGTCTGTACACTTCCCAGTAACCATTACTATATGTAAACACAGGTCAAAGTTTGTAACTTGCAGCCCCTCCCACGGGGACTGCGGGGGAGTAAGTCGTTCTAGACATAGTTATTACGTTTTTCGACTATGGTGAATAAAATTGCTATCTCAGAATTTTGATCCGGTGACTTTTGGGAATAAATGAGCGTGGGAGGGGGCCTAGGTGCCCTCCAATTTTTCAGTCACTTTAAAAGGGCACTAGAACTTTTAAATTCCGTTAGAATGAGCCCTCTCGCGACATTCTAGGACCATTCAGTCGATACGATCACCCCTGAGGAAAAAAACAAAACAAAAAAACAAACAAAAAAAAAAAACAGAAAAACAAATAAACACGCATCCGTGATCTGTCTTCTGGCAAAAAATGCGAAATTCACATTTTTGTAGATAGGAGCTTGAAACAACTACGATAAGGTATCTCAGCGTATCTCTAATACGCTGAATTTGATGGTGTGATTCTCGTTAACATTGTATGACTTTTAGGGGGTGTTTCCCCCTATTTTCTAAAATGAGGCAAATTTTCTCAGGCTCGTAACTTTTGGTGGGTATTTCTGATCTTGATGAAACTTATATATCTAAAATCAGCATTAAGATGCAATTCTTTTGAAGCAACTATTGGTATCAAAATTCCATTTTTTAGAGCTTCGGTTACTATTGAGCCGGGTCGCTCCTTACTACAGTTCGTTACCACGAACTGTTTGACTCTTCTTTTTAAAACAGTAAAAAACTTTAGCGCAAAGAGCGGAGCGTTGATGAGGAAGCAGCCTCTTTCATATACGAAGTAATTTCTGTTCGTTTTAAGTTTTAATGTCGCTCCTTACTTTATGTTAAGAAAAACTTGTTTTTTTTTATTTAATTTCTAAGCGTTTTTGAATCAATGCATGTTTCGATTTTGGCTCTCCGCAGAGGAATAATTAAAAAGAAATTTGTATATTTTTTTTTTTGGCTAAATGACTCATAATTTTAATCGAATGATTTTGAGCAAAAAAGAGTGGGGGAGGAAGCCTAGTTGCCCTCCGATTTTTGGTTAATTAAAAAGGCAACTAGAGCTTCTAATTTTTACGAAACTTTTTATTAGTAAAAGATATACATAACTTATAAATTAGCTTACGTAAAGAACTTTTGTATTCTCATGTTTTTATTACATATGAGGGGTTCGCCCCCTCGTCAGTACCTCGCTCTTTACAATAAAGCTTAAATTTTGTCCCAATTGATTAAGAATGATCCCTGAATCACAAAAACCGTAGAATAAATTGTTGAAATTACTAAGAATGCTTTAGGGTAAAGAGCGAGGTATTAGGAGGAGGTGAGCCCCTCATATGGGTAATAATTTCTGTTCGTTTTAAGTTTTAATGCTGCTCCTTACTTCCAGCTGAAAAAACTTTTTCATATTTATTTTTTCATTGTTTTTTTTTAAGTAATGCTAGTAAATCCTGCGCTCCCTTCATGGAAATTTTCTTCCTCCATGACAAATTCCTCGATGGAAAGTTCCCCCAGCATATCCCCCTCTTCTCAACCCCTCCCCCAATCAAAAAATTCTCCTGAAAACGCCTGTACACTTCCTAATTACCATTACTATATGTAAGCACTGGTCAAAGTTTGTAACTTGTAGCCCCTCCCACGGGAACTGTGGGGGAGTAAGTCGTCCCCAAAGACACAGTTATAAGGTTTTTCGACTACACTGAATAAAATGGCTATCTCAGAATTTTGATCCGGTGACTTTGGGAAAATAATTAGCGTGGGAGGGGGCCTAGGTGCCCTCCAATTTTTTTGGTCACTTAAAAAGGACACTAGAACTTTTCATTTCCGTTAGAATGAGCCCTCTCGCAACATTCTAGGACAACTGGGTCGATACGATCACCCCTGGGAAAAAAAAACAAAAAAAACAAACAAATAAACACGCATCCGTGATCTGCCTTCTGGCAAAAAATACAAAATTTCTCGTTTTTGTAGATAGGAGCTTGAAACTTTTACAGTAGGGTTCTCTGATACGCTGAATCTGATGGTGTGATTTTCGTTAAGATTCTATGACTTTTAGGGGGTGTTTCCCACTATTTTTCTAAAATAGCACAAATTTTCTTAGGCTCGTAACGTTTGATGGGTAAGACTTAACTTGATGAAACTTTTATATTTAAAATCAAAATTAAAATGCGATTCTTTTGATGTAGCTATTGGTATCAAAATTCCATTTTCTAGAGTTTTGGTTACTATTGAGCCGGGTCGCTCCTTTCTACAGTTCGTTACCACGAACTGTTTGACAATGGTCAAAGTTTGTAACTTGCAGCCCCTCCCCTAGGGGGGGGGGAATTAATTAGTCCTCAAAGACATAGTTAATAGGTTTTTGACTAAGCTGAACAAAATGGCCATATCAAAAGTTTGACCTGGTGACTTTGGGGGAAAATGTGTGTGGGAGGGGGCCTAGGTGCCCTCCAACTTTTTGGGTCACTTAAAAAGGTTACAAGAACTTTTAGTTTCCATTAGAATGAACCTTTTTGCCACATTCTAGGACCAATTGGTCGATACGATCACCCATGAAAAAAAAAAAAAAAAAAAAAACACGCATCCGTGATTTATCTTTTGGCAAAAAAACAAACAAAATCCACATTTTTGTAGATAGGAGCTTGAAACTTCTACTGTTGGGTTCTCTGGTATGCTGAACCTGGTGGTGTGATTTTTGTTAAGATTCCTGACTTTTAGGGTTGTTTTCCCCTATTTTCTAAAATGAGGCAAATTTTCTCAGGCTTGTTACTTTCGATGGGTAAGACTAAACGTGATGAAACTTATATATTTAAAACCAACATTAAAGTTCAATTCTTTGATGTAACTATTGGTATCAAAATTCCATTTTTTTAGATTTTCGGTTACTATTGAACTGGATTGCTCCTTACTACAGTTCGTTACCACAAACTGTTTGATTACAACAATTTTATTGGACAGAATTATAACAAAAAGTAAATGATTCGACTTTTATCGCTTAATTTATTGAAACTAAGTCAAAATAAACGTTTTTTTTTGTATGCTCCACATTAATACTCAATTCTTTGATTTTAATTAATGGCTTAATTAATAACAAATGACAGTTTTGTAGTTATTAATTTAGTTGTGTTATGATTTGACCATTTTAGAAGACAATTGGAAATATCTGGGGGGGGGGAGGTGACTTGATTTTCTTCCAAACATATACAATGGAGTTTCAAACCCATATTCAAGGGGGTAAATGTGGGCTTCAAGCCCACATTTACCCCCTTAATTCTTGAAGTTATATAGCTTCCTCATGGTTTCTGTATATCTGCATACTTTTTCTAAGTATTGTGCTTTTGTGCTCTTGCAGCTCACATGTTTTGGTTAGCCCCATCCTTCATACAAAATAAATTGTTCCGTCTTTGCTACTTGCAATTTTAGGAGAAATCCAATGTTTTTGTCTTTTAACATAATAGAACTGTCGCTTTAATCTTTACAGAAGGAAATTTTCTGCTCATCAAATGAAAAGGGTACCCAAGTCTTGAATTAGTAATCTTAACTTTCATAAATACTGTAGGTAAGAAGATGATAACTGGATTAACACAATAGGAGCAAAAGAATTGTATAAAAATAATTGATACATATTCCGCTTAAATTGGAAGATCTTTGTGTTTTCTTATTCGTAAGCGTAAAATAAAGTATTTCTACCAAATGATTCATTCATTAAATTATTTGTGGTTCTTCTTTATATCTTTGTGGTTAGATATGAAACGTGGGACCCTGTCTGATAATTTTTTACACTTAGATTCGAGACTAATCAGGCAAAAAGAGAAAAAAATAAACAAAAATACAAAATTATAAATGAAATATTATATAGGAATAATTCCAATTCACGTCTAGTTTTACGTTTTTGTGCGTAAATCTACTCTTCTTCTGCTTACTACCCCAAGTCAAACGTTCAAACAACTCTATAATATGAAGAAAAATGTATTCTGATCTCCATATCACCGTCTTTATACTTACTGCGAAAGCACCCATGAGATGTAAGGGAGGGTAGGATGGGCTTCTATCCAGCCTCAATGGGAGTTTGGAAAAAGATTTGGCACTTGTGTATTTTTCAGAACACACTCAATAAGTGAAGTTAGGTTCTTTCGTGAGACAAACTACGATGCAAAAATCCGGTTTCATAGCCACAAAGACAGGACTGAATCTAGTTTGCTATGCCTAGTGATAGAAGATAGTGTCTGAACATTTGATTCTGAAATAAAGAATTGGGATTTGCCAAAGACTGAAAAAGAGGTAATTATATTTTTCCAGGATAAGGGGTTGTTGCCCACAACAAAACAGTGCGTCAATGGACACAACATGACTTTATACTCTTAAGAGAAGGAACAGTAAAGGAACAGAGGTACATCCCGCCATCATTTACAATCATACTTAGTAGAGTAGATGTGTCGGGCGGCAGTAAAGGCAGAAGGAAGACCTCTTTTTAACGCAATTCTTAATGACATTTCTTCGTTCTGGGTATATAATTCTAAGTTGTAATTTTACAATTTTACTAATAAAGTATTATATTTTCACCACATTTTGTTTTATTTCATTAGCTTTATCAAATGTTTGGGCTATATATTTGCACACTTGGGGTGGGGATGGGTGGATGGGATGCATTATATCATATACCTAACTTAATCTAACCTAACCATCTCTATATATAAAATATTTAATTAAAATGTACCTGAATCGTAGTTTGTTTCACGAAAGAACCTAACTTCACTTATTGAGTGTGTTCTGAATAATGCACAAATACCAAAGATTTTTACCATTTTATGCAAAAACAGTTTTGTCACCCATCCAACTAATGCACAAGAAGTATGGATTTGTTGTTACCTACATGTATGCAAAAAATAGAAGGTACAGTTGAACAGATTGTCAGCTCAAAGAGAGAGATGAAACCACAGATACAGAGGGTCTTAGTTAGCTATAATACTTGTATCTTTAAGCGTCTCAAAGCAACCTTTATGTACCTAAATTAAAAAAAAACAAGTTTTTTTTCAACTGAAAGTAAGGAGAAAAATTAAAACTTAAAACGAACAGAAATTATTAGGAATATGAGGGGCTGCCCTCTCCTCAGTACCTCATTCTTTACGCTGAAGTCTAGCCTTTTGTCCCAATTATTTAAGAATAACTATAAGAATTATAAGCTTTTTTAGAAGTTCTAAGTAAATTAGCGTAAAGAGCGAGGTATTGAAGAGGGGGCAGCCCCCTCCAATATACATAGTAATTTCTGTTTGTTTTAAGATTGAATGTTGCTCCTTACTTTCAGTTAAAGAACGTGTTTTTTTCATTTAATTTCTGATCGTCTTTTAAATAATGCTGGAAAATCTGGTTCCCCCTCCATGGAAAATTGCCTTTCCCTATACCAATTCCTCCATGGATAGATCCCCTGACGTGATCCTCCCTCTGAAAATATATATAGACTTCGCAATAACCAATACTATAATATGTAGCATAAACAATGGGCAAAGTTCGTAGCTTGCAGTCCTGTTCCAGGGACTGTGGGAGGTTAAGTCATCCTCAAAAACATAGTTACTAGAACTTTCGGTAATTCTGAACAAAATGCATATCTAAAAACTTTGATAAGGTGACTCTTGGGAAAATGGTTGTTGGAGGAGGGTAGTTACCCTCCGATATTTTTGGTCACTTAAAATGTCACTAGAACTTTTGGTTTCCAATCAAATGATCTCTCTGGATCTTCTAGAATTACTGGTTTGATACGATCAAACCCCATCCGTGATTTTTTTTCCGACAAAAAAAGCAAAATTAAACATTTTTGTATATAAGAGCTTGAAACCTCCTGAATAGCGTTCTCTATATTGCTTTATCTCCTGGTGTGATTTTCATTAAGCTCACTTGACGTCTTGGGGGTTTTTCCACCTTCTTTATAAAATTAGGCAAATTTTCACAGGCTCGTAGCTTTTGATGGTCTACGTTAAACCTAACGAATTTTATGTATTACGAATAAGCATCAAAATTCAATTCTTTTGATATATCAATTGTTGTTATGACTGTTTTTGTAGTTCCGACTACTATTGAGCCGCATCGCTCCGTACTTACAGTTCGTTACCACAAACTGTTTGAAAACAATTTTTTAAGCAACTGATTATAAAATGATCATATTGTAACGGGCTATAGGATGCCAGCAGGAAAATTATCAAAAATTTAGAAGCTGTGTACATACAAACCTAATTCCAATTTAAATTTTGCTGTTCAAGAGCCTTGCTACATCACTGTTCATATTATTTCTTTTATTCGTATTAGCAGGACCCGACTCAAAGCAGCACTGGATGGGTAGGTCACTGTATGGCAACAATTCAGCCTGCTTATCAGCATGGTAACTCGTACTTTTAGAAAAAAATATTCAAAAGGAATGATTATTTTGTATGATTCATTGCAATGAATCATGTTTTTTAGGGAGGGATTCTTGTTTTCTGTTTTTTTTTAATTTAATAACGGTTTGTTTCAAGAAAACAAACAACCTCAAGAAAAAAAACACACAGTAAAGCACTAAAAAAAGCAATACAACAGAACAATTAGACCCACTTAAGCCAAATTGAACATTATATTTATTTATAAATTACCTTTTATTTACAAAAAAAATCAAAAAAGGTTTTGTGGTTTTCCTTTGGTCACAAGCAAGAAAATTACGCCTTTTTCAGCCAAAAATTAATATAAGTGACCAGGGTCTTATCCAGAATTTTTCTTGGGGGAGGGGGGTACCAAAGATTTTTTGGGGGAGGTGTTTAAAAAAAAACTTTTAAAACAAATAAAAAAATATATTCATTTTTGTGACGCTTTTACCAGTTGAACACAAATTTCAGGGAGGGAAGGGGGTTGAAACCCCCTAAGCCCCTCGCCCTGGATACGGCCTTGTATGTGGCGTTACCAATCATTAAGAACAGGCTACAAATAAGCAATAATAAAATTTATTTTTTCAATTATTTTCAAGAATATCAAAACGAAGGAACTTCGACATTTCAACGGTGTACGTAGCTATAATCTGCTACCACCATGACTTTAACGCAACATACTAAATATAATTAGCTTCTATAAAAGCGTTGAATGTTCAGGGGCATAAAAGGCATTCATTGATTGGAATTCATTTTTAATTTAGTGAATTTTCTTGTAAGCATACAAAAGCTAAATAGTCAATCAAGTACCTTGCTTTTAAACCTAAAAAAAAAAAATCAGAAGTGGAATTAATCAGATTGGCTTTAAAATGGTCAGTTGTTGCTTATTTAACAAAATCTGAAAGTTTTTTCTGCCTGGACCAGCAATCCTAAAAGGTTAACTACCAAAAAATTGAAAATAGGCCTACTAATCTAAATATAAACCGTGCATAGGTTAATCACTAGAAACAAAAAGAGAACAAAAGACTTTTTAGCAGTTAGAAAGTTGTACAGATTAAAATTTAAGACTGTTGAAAGAGCCTGGGAATTCATTTAACATCTTAGCTGCTTAAGGTTTTCCAGGAAAAAAACCTGTTGAAACTTTTGATTTTAAAAATAAGGGATAACTACCCAAGTCCTCTAACCCCATTCGGAACCTGGGAGCAATGATGACCATGAATTTATTGCATTTCCATATTTGCACCTGTTTTGGACTTGAGTGGCCAATCTCGTTTTGTTGCCCCAGACAAAAACAAAAATTGCCAAAACCTAATTCTCAATATATTCGAGTATTACGGGAAACCGTCAATTTGTTTAGGTCATAATCCAGCATAATCAACCTCGCTAAAGTGATACTATTTTGTTCTTTAGATTTTGTCCTAGGGCAGTTTCTTTCTAAAAGAGTGAATTAGGAATACAAAAGTATAATACAAAATCAAATCAATTGTCAAGCACGAAGTACTAAAACTGAAATGTGTCTGATTATAAATCGCTTACATGATACTTTGTTGATAGTACAGCACAATGTTTAAGTCAACTGCACAAAAGTGTTGCATCCGCCGTCTTCCCCCGTAAATTATGTGCCAAGCTTTCACACCACCTTCCCTTTGTTGGCAACAAAATTCCCCCTTTTTGGCAACAAAATTCCCCTTTTTTGGCACCAAAATTCGCCCTTTTTTATTTGTTTTTTTCTTCCAGATGAATTACTAGCTTCCGAGAAATGTGGTAAAAATACATTGTAAGCTGTGAAATCAAAATCGACAAGAAAAAATTTCAATTAATTGAACATTTAGGCTTGATATTTCGCCATATTCACAGCCAAGATTCCTCTATATAGATCTGCTTCCCCCATATAAATGCCCAATCTATCCAGCTGTTGAATCTCTCTTGAGTGAAATTAATCATTGATATTGACAATACGCAAGACTAATACGCAATGACTAATACGCAAGTCTTACCTGGTACAAAAAGTCGATGTATCTGGAGGCAAGTCTGAGCGTTTGAATTTTCGAAAGTTTGTCCGACGGAAGAGTTGGAATGATTCTTCTTAATTGAGCAAAAGCATCATTTAAGGACTGTGTTCGCTGTCTCTCTCGAACATTGGCCATAGCTCTTTGATTTGGATTATCAGGAGAACTTTTTCTTCTTATTTTTCTTTTCCTTGGACAACTTTCTGAAGAGTCACTGTCAGATCGACTTTCTAAGCTGATTCCACCATGAACTTCTTCTTCAAAATGTCTCTTTAGTCCAGTCACTACATTCGGCTCTTGCATAAAATAACGATTATCCCAAAAGTGATAGTCAGGCCGAAAAGCCGGGTGAATAGGGTAAACACTATCTTCAGTTGATCGTGCACTTGATTCGGATTGAGAACTTTCGGTTGGTGATTCAGGTTCAAGTTTGAACGACATGTTTCACAATTTAGTTTTGATGTTTGTGCCCTATTAGCCTCAGATTTTCACATCCAAATAAAGCGAACTAAGGAATGTTTGGCATAATTCTCTGGAAACTGCTGGAGCCAAGAAAAACCCGCCTTTGTGCCTATCCTTGCAATGTCATTGGCTACTTAAGTCTTTACACAATACCCAGTCTTTTCTATGAAACTCCTTGGAAGTGGGAAAGGGAGTTTGTGTTATGTTGCAATTAATCTTAAAAATAAAAAAACAAAAAAATGTTTTCATTATTTATTTATATACGATCAAATTAAGAAAAAATCGGTATCCAAAAACTACTTACTAGGCCTTTAGAATTTCGTTAGAATAACAGATAAAAAAAAGCTATTTTTATAAAAAGCTAAGAAATATGTAAAAAAAAATCTGATTTTTCGCTTTTGGGAATGTTGGTGTAGCACCGTCTAACCTTGAAAAGCTTATTTTTAAAGCCTTAGAACAATTAAAAAACTCATCCTATATTTTGGCATACTGTCGTATATCATTGTATTTGTTTTTATCAGCTTAGATTTGCCACATTGTTGATATTAATATTTAATATGTATTGTAACTAACCTCAGGACTACTGATCTTTGAAAACCTAGAATGGATTTTTCTGCCTTTTTTTTCAACGGGTTTTCCCAACCCGGGCCGTAATACTTTTGAAGGCTTAATATCACTATCAAATTGTGTTCCTCATCTGATAATCCTTCAATAGCATTTGTTAGTGTATTTTTTTTTTATAACTATTTTTTTTTGAAGATTTCAGCTTATATGAATCATGCCGATATTGCAGACTAGTTGACATTGAGAAAAGAAAACCAAATCTAACAAGTTCCCCTTAGTCACAGGTGCCCGAATCAGGGTGTGTGAGGTTTATTTAAACTAGTATCTGAAGTTCATGGTACCAATAGCTTGAACTTTTGTACAAGCAAAGCAAAACCCTTCGACACTGAGAGGGAGGTTTTAAACAGATTACAATGTAGAAGGAGCGTCCGTAACTCTGTTGGCCTCAGGTGGATTAGTGCTGCAGTGAGTTGTTAGCAATAGTAGTAGTAGTAGTAGTAGTAGTAGTAGTAGTAGTAGTAGTAGTAGTAGTAGTAGTAGTAGTAGTAGTAGTAGTAGTAGTAGTAGCAGTAGTAGTAGTAGTAGTAGTAGTAGTAGTAGTAGTAGTAGTTTGACTTAGACAATACTTTGTCAATCAGCCTCAAAAATTAAAAACATAAAATTTAATGTGTCAATGTCAATTCATCTTGTGTCCTTTCTACTTTAATAAATAAAAAATAAAATGCTTCATGTACCTAATGCCTCTAATTAAACTTGTTAACGAGAAATAGGCAGTTTAAGTTCTCTTTTTGTAGATTTGAATGCCATTATTATAGGATTCAATATGGAAAACTACCTTCTAGCGATTCATAACCCGCGAAAGCTTTGAAATTCTCCATCATTTATCAAACAGTTCGTGGTAACGAACTGTATAGTAAGGAGCGACCCGGCTCAATAGTAAACGAAACTCTAAAAAACGGAACTCTGATGCTAAAATATACATCAAAAGAATCAGATTTTCATGCTGATTTTAAATTCATAAGTTTCATCAAATTTAGTCTTTGTTATCAAAAGTTACGAGCCTGAAAAAATTTGCCTTATTTTAGAAAATAGGGAAAAACACCCCCTAAAAGTCACAGAATCTTAACGAAAATCACACCATCGCATTTGGCGTATAAGAGAACCCTATTGCAAAATTTTCAAGCTCCTATCTACAAAAATGTGGAATTTCGTATTTTTTGCCAGAAGACGAATCACGGGTGCGTGTTTATTTTTAAATTTTTTTTTTAATTTTTTTTTTCCCAGGGGTCATCGTATCGAGCAAGTGGTCGTAGAATGTCGCAAGAGGGCTCATTCTAACGGAAATGAAAAGTTCTAGTGCCCTTTTTAAGTGATCAAAAAAATTGGAGGGCACCTAGGCCCCCTCCCACGCTCATTTTTCTCCAAAGTCAACCGATCAAAACTTTGAGATAGCCATTTTGTCCCGCATAGTCAAAACCATAATAACTATGTTTTTGGGAATGACTTATTCCCCCACAGTCCCTGGGGGAGGGGCTGCAAGTTACAAACCTCGACCAGTGTTTACATATAATAATGGTTATTGGGAAGTGTAGGCTACAGTCGTTTTCAGGGGATTTTTTTTTGGGTTTTGGGGGTGGGGTTGAGGGGAGGGGGCTATGTGGGAGGATCTTTCTTTAGAGAAATATGTCATGGGGGAATAGAAATTCAATGAAAAGGGCGCAGGATTTTCTAAAATTACTATAAAAAAAACAATGAAAAAATAAACATGGAAAAGTTTTTTTCAATTGAAAGTAAAGAGTAGCATTGAAACTTAAAACGAACAGAGATTATTACGCATATGAGGGGTTCTAAAAATACTTTAGCATAAAGAGCGAGGTATTTAGGAGGAGATAAATACCTCGCTCTTTATGCTATAGTATTTTTAGTAATTTCAACTATTTATTCTACGGCCTTTCTGATTCAGGGGTCATTCTTAAAGAATTGGGAGAAAATTTACGATTTAGTGTAAAGAATGAGGTATTAACGAGGGTACAAACCCCCTCATATACATAATAAAAATTAAAGAATATAAAAGTTTGTTACGTAAGTTACTTCTTAAGTTACGTATATTTTTTACTAATAAAAAATTCGTTAAAAATTAAAATTTATGGTTGCCTTTTTATGTAACCGAAAAATTGCATGGCAACTAGGCCTCCTTCCCCATCCCTTATTTCTCAAAATCGTGATCAAAACTAAGAGAAAGCCATTTAGCCAAAAAAGGAATTAATATGCAAATTTCATTTTAATAATTTATGTGTGGAGAGCCAAAATCAAACATGCATTAATTCAAAAACGTTCAGAAATTACATAAAAAAAAACTAGTTTTCTTTAACTGAAAGTAAGGAGCGACATTAAAACTTAAAACGAACAGAAATTACTCCGTATATGAAATGGGTTGTCCCCTCCGCAATTCCTCGCTCTTTACGCTAAAGTTTGACTCTTTGCCACAATTCTGCTTTTCAAAACAATTAAAAGCTTTAGCGTAAAGAGCGAGGAATTGCGGAGGGGACAACCCATTTCATATACGGAGTAATTTCTGTTCGTTTTAAGTTTTAATGTCGCTCCTTACTTTCAGTTAAAAAAACTAGTTTTTTTTTTATGCAATATATGAAAGGAGTGGGTCTTTCGGCTTTGAGAAAAATAATGAAAGATACCTCAATATGCTAAAAAAAAGATTTGAAAACTTGTCGTACATATTTGTAGTTAATATCGAGACAAGAAACACAATTATCTTATGCATTATCTTCGCACGGCTCATAAAAAACAATTTCCTTCAATTTTCCTACGGAACACTTTTTTTGTGATTGATTTCTTTTATAGCTGTTTCAATATATTTGGATCGTTTTTGATGCACCAAATGGTATTTAAATTATACCAATCAGATCAACAAAGTTAAATTAGCTGTCTTCCAGTGATCCCTCTGCTGCAAATGGGTTGCAGATTGTACGAATTTTTATCGGGAAGGGGAGTGATTTGATGGGCACCACCAAGGAAATTACATAAACAGGTCCATACGGAAATAAAAAAAAAAAAAAAAATCTATTTTGAAGTTTTTAAAAAGGAAAAGTCATCAGTAAGTAAAGCCAAAGGAAGCCTTTAATGCAAAAATTAGCTTTCACTACTTTTATTTGGCAATTTTTGTCATGTTGGTTCAACGTATTAGTTCAAGTATAACGGACAACAAATTATTACCACCAATGCGAAAATTCAATCAGCTTCTGCCTATCGTCTCTATGATAATTGTGCTGGCTAGTTTTACATTTGTACAAGAAACCCTTCACGACAGGGGGGCAGTCTTAGAGAAATGACCTTCGGATAGAAAATTATTATACCAGTTTCCAGAGTAGAACAACTGGAAAAGAGCATCATATTTCTCTGGTGATTGACCGATTGGTATTTTTCAACGACATCAACAGAAATGCCCCCTAGAAGGGGTCTACTGCTAAGGATTCTGGTACTTAAACCTTGAGGGGCATAACATTAAGGCTGAATATTTTATTAGTACAGCCAATTCCGATCTAGGATGGTATCATCCAGAAAGGTCTGTGGAAAAATACGCTGCGTCTAAGAGGGTTGGACACACAAATTGATAGATAAATAAATAGATAGATACTTATTGCTACAAAACCCTCTTCTAGTCATGGCAAAAGAAAAAAAAAAAAACACTTACGACCTAATGAAAAAATTCATAATAATAAAGATACCACAGCATAATAAAAACACAGTAACAACAATAGTAACAACAAAACACACATAATAAGACACATAGTAAGTAATAAGTAAGTATGACAGCACTAGACCCTCAAGGTCTAAACCAGTGGGGCTGATCTCCGTTTCGTGACCCTTCAGCCAGGAAGTGTAATGGGGGGCTGTGGGCCAGCCACTCTGTGCTTTCACACACCCTTCTTGCTTACCTTCCCAAGATTTTCCAGGTACCCCTTTAGAGCTGGGTCAACTCTGGCTGAGCTTACAAAGTCACGCCACTGACCCTCATCCCAAATTAAATAACTGGCTAATGTGTGTTAGCTAGGATAATACACATTATACTTTAATAAACACAATACTTACATAAAAAGTAACATAATAATAACAACAATAACGCAGAAAATACTAACAACTCAGTACCTTTCAAACCTTAAAACTGCTCAAAATTCGTCAAAATAGAATTTTTTTTTCCGTGTGCCATGGCCACTCTAACAAATTTACCCAACCTTTTAAAACCATCAAAATTTCTACTTTTTAAAATTGCTTCAAGCCGATCAGCCCCTCCAAACTACAATGAAAGCACCTTGCTTCTCAAATCTACCTACTCCTTGCATTTACCCATGCGATGGTTAAGATCTTCCTCCTATCCACATAATTGTAAGCCAAAATACAAAATCGACTCACAATTAATGGAAGTTCAATTGAGGGGTTTCTGAAATAGTTTACGCTATGAGTGATTGCTCTTAGAGCAACCACAATTTAGAATATGAAAAATATAGTTTTTTAAATATTTTTGAAATTTAAGACACTTCTGAAATTGGTTCATTATAATGGAACTTTAGGAAAGTATAAACTGAAAATTGTGATTTATTTATAAAAAAAAGATTGGACCTCACTGGAATGCCTTTTATTGCCTTTGCGCTATAAATAAGGTAGAATACTTTTTCAGGGAGCTACTTTTGGCTACTTTAGGCTACATAGGGCTACTTTGCTAGGCTAATATTTCAAGGCCAATGCTAGTGCAAATATGATCGATACTCCATCAGTTGAAAACTTTAAGGAGCTGCCAAGTCAAAAGCTATCCAAAGTCCTTATATGAAAGGTCATGTAATTATATATTTGCTTATTTATATATTTACAATATACACCCCTAAAACATGTTTAATGGATTTTTCTTTAGCTTAAGAATTAAAAATATAGCAGAAGAGAAATATTTTTTTGTTATTAGATTAAAGACCGACCTTGAGAAGAAGGGAAATTGTTCTTGTCAAGGGACTAACTATAATATTACAAACACCCTTACTCTCTTGGGGGCACAGCTTAGATACCAATACAGTTACGAAAACTCCTATCTCATCCATGAGAAGTTTTTGGTACAGAGCTCTCAACTTGGCACCTCCTCCAAGCCCACGCTCAGACGCGTAGATCGTACTACAACATCATAGGCGGGAACGCAATTTTGTTTTGTTGCACACACAGCTTACATACCAATACCAGTTTCCTGTTACCAATTAGATACCAATACCAGTTTCTTGTCTCCAGCCGCTAGCATCGCTACCGCACCCTGTGTCCCAAAAATAAACTGAGTTTTTACAACTGTATATTGGTATCTAAGCTCTGCTTGGGGGCTTTTGCCGGGCAACAATGGTTTCTACAATGTTCGACAGGTCTCAAGGTCCTTTACTATCGCAGCATACAGTTTGATCACTTAGCCCCATATTAAGCGCATTTCTAGAAGCATTTAAAGTGCTCTCTCTTTAAATATTTTGGTGCGTTGGGAAGTTAGCTTGTTAAATATAAACGAAAAATTCCGTGCGTCACCCCTAGGGCTCATATTTAAGTACGATGTTATTTAATTATTGTGTTAATTTCATAATTATTTACAGTATTTACTATATTTGATCAAATTTATAATTTTTTTTTAGAGCTTGATCTATTAATAGGAGTTAAAATAAAAAATTAAATGCAAGTACAAAAATGAGCAGACTAAAAATAGAACTCCCCTCCTATATATTTCCCCTCATGCACGGTTTCAAATACCAAAGCCAGCGTTATGCTTGACCTCCAAGACCCTCGGTGCGGGAAAGGTGGTTTTTACATCAAGATTTATATATCATTGGTGCTGAACTTATCAGAAACGGTTGAAGGATGGAACAAGTGTCTGCGATTATTATACGAAGGAAATTCATAAAGTCTTCACTGTCTATCCTTGACGTTATTGATTGCGCTTACATAGAAAACCCTTTAAGATTCGCAAGGTGTTCAAGGTGTTCTAAGATTCAGGCATTACTAAAGTGGTCCGCCCCTCCTCCTTCAAAATCCACTATGAATAAGAAGGCATTTTCTGCATTTGAAACATAAAAAGTTTTCATCGAAATATTCCATAGATGTGGTTTGAATGTAGTCTTAGTCACCGTAGGGAAAGACTGGCCCGTGTATCAAGTAAAATTTGTATGGTGGCTTTTCAGAGACGACAATAAGAATGACGAATAGCTTCCGATTTTAGAAAAGTAATTGCTAGTATTAAGTAGTCCAGTAAATATTTATCAGAGGAAAAGCTATAGCGTTGCCTATAATAAAGGCAACACGGCTCCCATGTTTTATTATTTATTTGCTTCTTTATTATTTTCTCCAGAGGCACTTTATGTGGAAGGGGTCGTCGTATAAACTTCAGAGGAGGCTCATTTGATTGGAAATCCAAACTTCTAGTGCCTTTCTTAAGAGTTGAAAGTCATCAGAGGACAACAAGCCCCCCCCCCTACGCCCTTTCTCCCCAAATACATACGATACAAATTTTGGAATTGCCATTTTGTCAAAAATAGTTCAAAGATCATATAACAAAAGCTCTAGGGTTGACACAACCCCCCAGGATCCAGGGCCAGGTGTTGTAAGTTATACCCTGGGGGATATAAGGTTCTGATGCAAGGGGAGGTCGTATATATTTCAGGGATGGCTCATTTGATTGAAAATTGAAAGTCTTAGTTACGTTTTTACGAGTTCAAAGGGATCGGAGACCATTAATACCCTCCCCATATAGGCACAAACCCTCTTTTCCGCAAATTAATCTGAAAAAAAAAATTTGAGATTGCCAGTTTTTTTTAAAGTTTAGTTAGCCCTTTTTAAAGTTTCAAGTTAGCCCAGTTTTTTGATAAAATGTTCGGGGTCAACATATCTCCTCTTAAGACCCCGGGGGAAGAGTTTTGACTTATGCCTTGGGGACATATAAAACTTTTATTGAAGAAGTGGTGAAATTAACCTTGGATGGGACTCAAACGACTAGAAATTGAAAGTTCTAATTCCCTTTTTAAGAGTCAAAAGTGATCAATTGCAAGTGACCCTGCCAACCCGCTTTTCCCCAAATGCGTCTAACTAAATTTTATATAGCCATTTTGTTCAAAATAAACCAAATATCATATAACAAAATACTGCAGCGATAACACAGCCCACCAAAACCTGGGGGCAAGTGTTGTAAACTATGCCCCAGGGGCAGATAATGCTTTTATGGAAGAGTTAGTGGTATAAGCTTTGGAGGGGGGCTCATTCGATTGGAAATTGAAATTTCTAGCACCCTTTTAAAGAGTCAAAAGTTATCAGGAGCAACAAGCCCCCCCCCACCAAGACCACTTTTTCCCAAATGCATCTGATCAAATTTTGAGACGGACATTTTGCTCAAAATAGTTTAAAGATTAAATAACAAAAACTCAGGGGTCAACACTGCCCCCCAGAGGCTGGAGAAGTGCTGTAAATTATACCCCGGGGGCAGATGAGATTCTTCCTAAGGGGAGGTCGTATAAACAACAGAGGTGCCTCATTTGATTGGAATGGGAAATTTCTATTTACCTTTTCAAGAGTCATCAAAAGTGACCGGCGGCATATGCCCCTGTCACCCTCTTCCCCAAATGCATTCGATCAAAATTTTGTGATACCCATTTTGTTTAAAATATTCTAACGATCAGATCACAAAACTTTAGGGTCCACATACCCCCCCCGTCTTTCAAACACGGGGGAATGGTTGTAACTTATGCCCCAGGGCATTTAAAGTTTTACGTAAAAGGTGGTCGTATAAACTTCGGAGGGGAATCAAATGATTAGAAATTGAAAGTTCTAGTGTCCTTTTTAAGTGTTAAAAATGACCCGATGGCAACTAGCCTCCACCCACCAGCCACACGGCCATAAGGTTCCAATTTTATTTTCTGCAGAGGCACTCTGTATGGAAGGGGTAGTGGCATAAACTTCAAAGGGGGTTCATTCAATTGGATATAATAATTTCTAATGCTCTTTTTTAAGAGTCCGACATCATTGGAGAGCATCGAGTCCCCTCCTCTTCCATGCCCTCTTTTACCCAAACACATTTAATCAAAATTTCGAGATGGCCATTATGTCCGACATAGTCAAGAGGTAAAGTAACTAAAATAATTATTCCTCAAAGGATGACAAAACCTCCCACTATCCCCATACAAAGGGCTGTAAGATTTGCAGCCTTTCCATTGTTCATATATAAGGTTTTGAACGAAGGGGTAATCGTATAGACTTGGAAAAAGCATCACCACCTCCCATGCCTTTTTTCTAAATGCTTTAGATCAAAATATTGAGTTAGCCATTTTGTTTAAAATCGTCCAAATTTTAAATATTTATGGTTCCAGGTTTCCGAAAAAAAAATCTTTTCAAAAAAAAACCTTTTCGGAAACTTTCCAAAAAAAAACTTTTCAAAGAAAAGTGAAGGTCATATTAACTCAAGATCAGCAGATACAAATAACCTATTAAAATCCAAACTAGAAACGACAAGAAATTACTATTAAAGGATAAATCAAACCCAAAACGAACAGAATTTAAATAAACAATCATAGTAAAAAAACATACAACAAGTATGATACAAATGAATATATTACAAGAAATTATTATTAAAGAATAAATGAAACCTAAAACGAACAAAAATTAAATAAACAATCATAGCAAATAAACATTTAATAGGTACTAATATAAATGGACAAATAAATCTTAAAACGAGTGAAACTTAAATTGAATACGCAAATCAAGCTTGAAATGAACAAAAATTGCCACAAACAAGAGTTAGGGTTTTACCTCCTTCTCTCACTGTAAAAGTCTAAAACCTACTGCGTCATTGGTGTTTTACTGAACACTACATGGGTCTTGAACAGTCTTGGAAAGTACAAATAAAATCAAACTAAATATCTAATGTATAATGACATCAATTGTTGAAAATTATGAGTTTAAGATTTTATTTTGCTGTGATTTTTATTTTCATTTTCAATGCTGTAATTACTGGAAAAAAATATTTGTAACCTAATTCTTTTTCAGTCAAGTGTCAATTACAGAGTAGGCTTTAGACTTTTACAGTTGCGAAAGGAGAATGTATCAAAACTCTTGTTTGTAGTGGAACTATATTTGGCTTGAACTGGCTTGGAAAGAACAAATAAAATTAAGTTGAATAATTGATATATAATGATATTAATTGCTGAAAGCTCGTCGCTTCAAAGTTTAATTCTACTCTAATTTTTATGTTTATTTTCAATGTACTAATATGGACAAAATAAATTATTTGTAATATATGGTAATTCGTTACAAACAGTTCGTGGTAACGAACTGTAGTAAGGAGTGACCTCTCAATAGTAACTGAAACTTGAAAAATTCCCCCTGAAAACGTCTATCCACTTCCAAATAACCATTGCTATATGTAAACAATGGTCAAAGTTTGTAACTCCCAGGGGACTCTGGGGGATTAATACTTTCTGAAATATATAATTATTAGGTTTTCGACTATGTTGAACAAAATGGCTATCTCATAATTTTGATTCAGCAATTTTGGGGAAAATGAGCATGGGAGGGGGCCTAGGTGCCCTCCTATTTTTTGGTCACTTAAAAAGGGCACTGGAACTTTTAATTTAAGTTAGAATGAGCCTTCTCGCGACATTCTAGGACCACTGGGTCGATGCGATCACCCCTGAAAAAAACAACAACAAAAACGCATCCGTCTTCTGGCAAAAAATACAAAGTTCCATATTTTTGTAGATAGGAGCTTGAAACTTCTATAGTAGGGTTCTCTGATACGCTGAATCTGATGGTGTGATTTTTGTTCTATGACTTCTTTTTATATCAAAATCGTCAGATCAAAACTTTGAGAAAGCCATTGACCAAAAAAAAAAATATAAATTTTGTTTTAATTATTCATGTGTGGTGAGCCAAAATCAAAACATACATTAATTCAAAAACGTTCAGAAATTAAATAAGAAAAAATATTTAACTGCAAGGAAGGAGCGACATCAAAACTTAAAACGAACAGAAATTATTCCGTATATGAAAAGTTTTTTCAACTGAAAGTATGGACCAGCATTAAAACTTAAAACGAACAGAAATTATTACGTATATGAGGGGTTCTCCTCCTCGTAATACCTAGCTCTTTACGCTAAAGTATTTTCAGTAATTTAACAATTTATTCTACCACCTTTGTGATTCAGGGGTCATTCTTAAGGAATTGGGACAAAATTTAAGGTTTAAAGAGCGAGGTGTTGACGACGGAGTGAACCCCCTCATATACGCAATAAAAATATTTGAATATAGAAGTTCGTTACGTAAGTTAATTTGTGAGTTACCTATATTTTTTACCGATGAAAACGTTCGTAAAAAATAAAAGCTCTAGTTGTCTTTTTAAGTAATCAAAAAATTGGAGGGCAGCTAGGCTTCCTCTCCCGCTCCTTTTTTCCTCAGAATCTTCCGATTAAAACTATGAAAACGCCATTTGGCCAAAAAAACTTAATATGCAAATTTCGTTTTAATTATTTATGTGCAGAGAGCCAAAATCAAAACATGCATTAATTCAAAAAACGTTCAGGAATTAAATATAAAAAAATAAGTTTTTTTTTTAACTGAAAGTAAGGAGCGACGTCAAAACTTAAAACGAACAGAAATTACTCCGTATACCAAAGGGGCATTTCGTCCTCAACGCCCTGCTCTTTACGCTAAAGCTTTTTACTGTTTTAAAAATTAGAGTTAAGTGAAAGAGTCAAACTTTAGCGTAAAGAGTGGGCCGTTGAGGAGGGAATCCCCTTTCATATACGGAGTAATTTCTGTTCGTTTTAAGTTTTGATGTCGCTCACTTTAAAAAAAAAAAAAATTATTTTATTTTATTCAAAGTCTAACGCGCTAGTAACTGGAATACGACGGCTGATGGTCGAATTCAATCTATTTGTTCTTGTAGGACTATAGCCTACAGCCTCTTATAACCTCTTATGTTACTTACAGCCCTTTCCCAAAGACTATGGAGAGTTATATCACCACCAGAAGCATAGCTATTGGACCTTATTCAGCAAATACATTTGCAATTGGCTATTGAACTTTTTCGAACAGGAGAAGGGGAGGGGGTACATCAAGGAATAAGTATTGTGAATTTTGAGATTCAATTATTTATTATTCTATGAATTTCTTCCTCTTAAGAACATTCGATATTTTAAAAATCCTTTTGCGAGCCTCAACGTCAGCTGACCGTGTTATAGAGTTGAATTCTCCCAACGGACTATTGAGACTTAACAAGGGGACTGGGTGAGGGAGTATATGGGAGGGGTTCTAGTAAATATCCAATTAAGGGTTTTTAACCATAATTATTACAATGGTACCGTTTTATACTTCCAAGCTTTTCCACTTAAGAAGTGGCACCAAAAAATGCCGTTTTTATTGCTATAGATAGATAGATAGATAGATAGGTGTATTTCAAAAACCCGTGGGCCATATACACACAAAAATATAAATAAATAACAAACAAGCATGGCATTTACGGATATATGGCATTTACGGATGATAAAACTGATAAAAAGCATGTATATATGACCAATAACTTTCAAATGAGCCATAAAGATCTGTCTACAATGCTTTGGTAGCCCGCTAGCCCCACCCCTTGAGAAATGGCACAGAAAGTGCCTGACAGGTCAGTGATACCCATGCGGATACTGCCCCCTTCCCTAACTGTAGAAGTCTAAAGCCTACTGCGTCATTGGCGTTTCACTGAAACAAGATGTATTAAAAATATTTTCTTTTCCAGTTATAATATTATTGAAAATGAAAACAAAATTACGATTAAATAAAATCTTGAATTAATGATCTTTCAACGATTAATATCATTATGTATAAACTATTCAGTTTGATTTTGTTTATTCCAAGACTGTATAATATGCATAGACCTATAGTTTTCAGAGAAGCGATAATGACGCAGTAAGTTTTAGACCTTTACAGTGAGAGAAGGAAGCAAAACCGAAACTCTTTTTTGTAGTGATTTTTGTTCGTTTTAAGCTTGATTTGCATTTTCAAATTAAGTTTCACACGTTTTAAGATTTATTTACTCATTTATATTAGTAACTATTGTTTGTTTGATTGCTATGATTGTCTATTTAATTTCTGTCCGTCTTGGGCTTCATTTATTCTGCAATAGCAAAATATTTTGACTCGTTCTAAGCTTGATTAGCATGTTCAAATTAAACTTTACTCGTTTTTAAGATTTACTGCTTTATATTAGTGCCTGTGTTTTTCCTTTGATTGTTTAATTAATCTATGTTCGGGTTCAATTTTGTTCTTTTGGTTTAATTTATTTGGGTTTAATTTATTCTTCAAAAGTAATTTCTGATCGTTTTGAGTTTGAGTTATTGCAGGTTTCTATTTCTTCTGATCTGAAGTTTAATATGGCCTTAACTTTTCTTAAAAAATTTTTTTTTCGGAAAGTTTTTTTTTAATTAGTCTTATGATAGAACTTAAAAGTTACAAGAAAAAATAATTGAGCCATGTTTGCATTATAAACGTATCCGTTGCTTTTCATATTACTACTACTATGCAGGGATATCATTAGCTATGGGGTAAGGGGGCAAATTCCCACACCACTACCCAGTTTGCTACCCCCCTTCCCCCTCCCAACCCTAGTCTCAACCGATGAAATTTAGTTAGTTTCTGCAAAAAAAAAAAAAAAAAATGAAGCAAGATTAGTCTGCATAATTCAAGCATATAGAGAAAGTTTTTTCTAGAGAGTTGTTTTTTAGTAAATCTTTGCTTTTATGGTGTTATATGGCTCATTTTTTAGTTTTCAGTGTCATTTTTATTTGATGTGGGAAAATTGGCTCCAAATTTGCCCCCCCCCCCCCCTCCCAGGATTTTGACAAAATTATGCTACTACTGCTATAGAAAGACTATGCAAATAATAAAAGATCAGTCAGTCCATCATCAATGGAAACAAATATGGTCTAACAACCAATTCAAGATTATAACTCTCTCTTTTGTATCTCAATTCAGTTTCCCCATTTATTTCAATCCCTCATCTTTGAAGATGACCGTCTTCAAAAAGCCTATTCTTACATGGACGTCGTTCTCCCTAATGGACATGGAACCGAATTTTTTGCATTCTCAAATGCATCAGAAACAGATTATAGATATACCAACTATCAAAAGATGCTAACCTCTCATCACAGAAGATGACCAAGGTGCAAAAAGAAATTGGAAACAAATGTGTATAGACCTTGTAGGCTTTCGAACCGTATCCTGTTTATTTGTTGACATCGTTACGAATTAAACTCAATATTTCATCTCATCAAGCCTAATTAATACTATATATATATATATATATATATATATATATATATATATATATATATATATATATATATATATATATATATATATATATATTTATCCCTAGCTTTTTACAATCATATTGCTGCAGCTACTCTATACTATATTAATTCCAAAATCACGCCATAGTCATGCACATTCATTTAAAATCGGCTCGTAACCACATCGGGATAGGAACATATCTTCCTATCCCGAAATTTCGGAAAAAAACAATGAAAACTACTTATATTAGCTTTTAATCAGAAATCAATATTTGGTGCATGAACTAACAAAAGATTTCAGCCACTTATCGCAAAGATAACCAAGGCATAACAGCTAACCGTTTCTTACAAGTCCTCCCCCTTGAAATTTGAACCAGTTTTTCTTTAAGGTATACCACAACACCAACGCTGCCAACCCTTCATAACTTTAAAATGGTGTACCGCTTCAACAAATTTCGCACGAAAAAACTGATGTCGTTTACTTTGATCAGCATATCACAAATTAGCTCATCTTTGATCAGCACATTAAGAAAACCTATCTGTCTTGGTTCAAAAGTTGACTTTCTTGTCGCAGCTCAATTTTCTGATATCACTACCTAGAAAGGAGCAAACGGAAACCGTCAAATGGTTTGGCGATGGGGCTAGGTAACCGTCACGCATCTTAAGCCCTTTCCACTTCTAGTCCAGTTTCAATTTGAGACTGGTGCCTGTTCGCTTGCTAGAACAGAACTTTCAAGTCGGATGCAGAAGCACGGCTCGATGGAGAGAAAGTCTAGGTTTAAAACTTCAAATAGTCCTCTCTCCAACATAAACTATGCGACTCCACTTCAACTCACTAGGCTCTGATTCAATTACTATCGAAAACCAACGTTTATCTGTCCAGAGTAGGGGTTATACACAACTTTCCAAAATATTATGTATTGTCATATTTATCACTCTGGCCTCCAGCCACACTCTGCGAAAAACGTGGAGGTTTTTTACCTCCACGGTTAGAAAGGGGTAAGAGAGCGATCACTTTCTAGCAATATACTTGAAAAGGTGGACTAAGAAAAAAAAAATGACAAAACCGAAATGTTTTTCCTCCAAAACAATTACTGAATGCATAAAATCTTGTCCTTCCCATTACCAGCTTTTTGTAGAAAGGTTGAATTTTGGTTGAATTGTCGAGATTTTGTAGTTCATATATGAACACAGCGAACACATGAGCACAATGAAGTCGAAGGAAAACAATATACAGTAAATCGATAGCAACACCTTTGTAAGAAAAAGAAGACGTGATCTACTTCAAATTTAAATTTTTTGAATCGACTTGTTGGATTTTGACGTCAAATCTATTGGGATAGGAAGTGTGCTGAATATGAGAATCTGTTTTGCACATGTATATGAAAAGGTTGCACGTGCCACACATGTGGTATGAGTAACCTTTCCCACTCGACAAACGACGATCTTTTTCTGTCATCTAAAGATATTGTCCACTAGAAGACAGAAGTAATCAATCGTTTATACTGACATCTAGCCATGGGGAAAGAGATTTATAAAAAAGATCAATTTTTCTTAAGAGACTCAGACATGTTTATTTACAGCGGACCCACAGCTATTTGTACTATTTTCTCTGTTTCTTTTTATGGAAATCTTCGGGTTAGCCAGGCAGGAAATTTCTTCCTTCCACTCTCAGTACATAATCATGGTATTTTATCGGCTAAACCATTGGGCTTGTATCTTTTTACAGGTGTTGCGTGAAACTCATAAACTAGTTCGCACCTTTGACCAGGCTCGTATAAAAACTCAAAGGTAGATGAGGAAGGAGGAGGGGCATCATGGTAGTGACTCCCCAAAACGTCAATGTTTTTTACATGAATTCATATAAATTTTGTTTGGGTTATTTGTTTTCGCTTTTATGATGAATTAGGAACCCTTTTTCTTGATAGTATTGTGGCCCTAAGAGGGCTAAAATATGTTTTTGTGGCGTAAAATGGCAAAAAACTTACCCTTTTCTGTGACCACACAATAAAACTTGTTGACAGATTAACGGTTTATATAGGCAATATTTTTAAGCTTGATGTTTAGCTAAGAATTCAATGAAGTCAGATGAATAAAGAATGAAGGGTGGTGGTGCAGGGGGGAGTGTTAAACATTAATTACCCATTGTCCTTCATTCTCTGGAGTATTTTTGGATAAGTATATAGTATGGGGGCTCCTCTTATAGCCCCTGTATTATTGCAAAAATAGGTAAAGTGCAACATAAAAGTTCACATTCGTATACCTACTTGCAAAAAAGGAGGAAAATGGAAGGATAATCCATTTCAGACAGTTCTTTTTTGAAGAACACCTATTGAAAATCACAGAAACGATGACTATGAAATTCATTTTGATATTTCACACCCCTGTCCTCCCTAGTAGTATTTGAAGGGATACACTTTTATAGGGAGGATATTCAGACGTATTTTTATATGGATATTAAATTTGAATATAAGAAAAAAAAAACAAGCGTTGAAGAAAGCTTTGGCATTGTCTCTGAGACATAAAAGAGTCTAAGGTCAAACAGTTTGTGACAGAAAATGTGAGAAAAGTGATCATTGTTAATAGAAACCGAAAGCACAAAATGTGGAGTTTTGAGTACAGTATATGCAATAAAAAATCTATACGCTAATCCTAAATATGCAAATTCATTTTGATTTTTAAAGTTGCTAACCAAAAATTAAGACCGCATGAAAACTAAAGAATAAAGAAACAGAAGTAAAACTCCACTTAAATCTTCTTTAAATTTATACAATGATATTCAATATAAATGAAACCTTAAAATATACAATTTCTCATTTTTCCAGAGAATGATGGGGATGTGTTTATGTGTGTATTTTTTTTCTCTAGAGATGACCTCTTCGAACCAATAGTCTTAGACTATTGAAGGAGGATCCATTCGAATAAGAAAAACTAGTGCCCTTTTAAAGTAACAAAAGATGTAAGATGTACCTCCAAAGGGAAGTACTGAATTCTAGTAGTTGGACCTGTAAAACAGAAAATTTCAACCCGAACTATGCCGAAATGTTGTCCAAGAGATCATGATCGATTAAAAAAAAACCCAGCCACTCCTACATATTTAACTTCCAAGAGATTTCTTAAATTCAGTCATTGCTCACAACGGCCTATTTACAATTCACTAATTTATGTTTCAACCTTTTCAAAGAAGATATTTCAGCTGTAAAATGCACAATAATAAACTTCATAAGAGAATTGCAGGAGCTTATCATTCATTGGTAATAAAAGCCGACAGTATAAGAGTTTGAACAAGGAGTTCTTCAAATCTAACTTTGTTGATTTTAGTGCCAGTTATAAAGCTTTATGTGTTTACACGCTGTGTTAGAAGCGTCTGAAAAGATTGATAAGGCCACCCACAACATGGGTATCTGTTTCTAAGATAAATAATATCTACAGAATGCAACTGACCCCCTTCTAGCAGGATAATAGATATTATTTATCCTAAATATAATCTTACCGAAATAAGCTGCAAGATCTAAGGGTTATATCTTCTCTTCGATGGATTGCATAAAAATTTCTATTCATAAATCTAAAAAAATTGTATTTATTGAAAAGAGACTCGGGTCTTAGAGATGCATAAAAGTTTGAAGAGACATGTAAATTCATTAGCCTCCCCAAGTCCACTATTCTTGAAATAAATTGCAAAAAAAAACGAATCAACACTGGCCCATAGAAAAAAATCAACACTGGCCCAGAAAAAAAAGAGCTAAGAGCTCAAATGGCACTTGTGACGAGGCAAAAAGAGTTAAGAGCCAAGAGCTCATATGGTATGAGCTCTAACAAAATTCTAAGAGTCAAGATAGATTTAAAAGGAAAATCAGTGGCTTAATGCCAGTCGGGATTTAAAATAAGAGCTTTGAGACACGATATCCTTCTAAATATCAAATTTCATTGAGATCCGATCACCCGTTCGTAAGTTAAAAATACTTCATTTTTTCTAATTTTTCAGAATTGACCCCTCCCCCCCGACTACCACAAAGAGAGCGGATCCGTTCCGGTTATGTCAATCATGTATCTAGCACTTGTGTTTATTTTTCCGACCAAGTTTCATCCCAATCCCTCCACTCTATAAGTGTTTTCCAAGATTTTAGGTTTCCCCCTCCCAACTCCCCCAATGTCAACGGATCTGGTCGGGATTTAAAATAAGATCACTGAGACACAATATCCTTCCAAACATCAAATTTTATTAAGATCTGATCAACCGTTCGTAATTTAAAAATACTTCATTTTTTCTATTTTTTCCGAATTAACCCCCCCCCAGATGGTCAAATCGGAAAAAAGACTATTTCTAATTTAATCTGGTCCAGTCCCTGATACGCCTGCCAAATTTTATCGTCCTAGCTTACCTGGAAGTGCTTAAAGTAGCAAAACCGGGACCGACAGACAAACAGACAGACCGACAGAATTTGCGATTGCTATGTGTCACTTGGTTAACACCAAGTGCCATAAAACACTGGACTATTCTGAACGCTATAGCGCTGGCTAAGTAAACAGTCATATGCCTTCCACGTGTTACATTTTGCTTCGACCATTAAATATGGAAGGGATGTTCAAAGATGCGAAGGAGGTAGCTCATTAAAAAAAAATGAAAGCTATAGTAGGCCTACCCTTCTCAAAAGTTGAAATTGATTGGAGGGCGAACGGCTCCAAAGCTGTGCTATCTTTTGCAACCTGGCCTCTCGAAACTGCCAAAGGATCAAACAAAATTCTGAAATAACCATGTTTTCAAGATAGCGAAGGTCCAATAATTATTTTCTGTGGAGGAGAGGACTCCTACAGCCTCTTGTCTAAGGGCTGCAAATCATACAATTTTCTTATTATCCCTATGTCTTTATAGAAAATATTTATTTATATCGAAACCAGAAGCAGGCACTTATCTCATTCAATACCTAATTTCAACTCTCCCTACTAAAGACTAAACATACAAATATATACGATTCTTTTCTATGGGTTTGAATATATACTCCATAACATTTTAAAGCAATTTACGCAGATGTAACAGCTACTGGTTATAAATAAATTCATGGATATCGTCTTATTTCCTTGATAAAACACATTAAACTTATGTATCACCAACATGTTGACAGCCAGGCCATCTGATACTACATTTAAATCTGGAAGACAGTTTATAGTATGCGGAAGAGTTTACAATCTTTTTGGGCGTCTACGAGTAGTGACAGGTCAATTTGTTTAAGGGCACATATAGGGGATGTAAAAAAGGAGCTTCTAGCCCCTCAAGGCGTTATCACACGCACCTGGGTTTTACAAAAATACTATAGCGGTTGCTATACTCATGTATGTTATATAATGATGGTGAAAACGTCGGATGTGACGCCATCTTGCATGATATGATAGATTTATTGGGAGTGACTAATCTTACGTGACTTGGCAGATTTACTGGGAATGATGTAATGTCAGTGCACACGTGGGGTTTCACGTGAAGATGATAAACACACAGGTGTTACATAATACTTTAGGAATTTTTTTCCTTCAGAATATCATCTTTTCTTTCAAAGCATTTTTTCTTTGGGAATTCACTTTCTTTCAAGGCATGTTTTTGACATATCATTTTGTTTCATGAAGCTTTTTTTTTAGGTTACTTTAATAATATAATTTTTTTAACCCCTACTAAGATTCGAAAGGGATTCCCTTAAATGGAATGAAGTGTTAGAAGGGTGGACTATGAATGCCTTTCCAATATTGTTATTCGAGAAACACTTTCTATATGATAACCTATTGCACACACGGAAAAAATCTTGCCCGTCTTCTAGAATAGTTAAAAGGTTAGTATGTTTCCAAAACTTTCCATATGAGAGCACACAAACATCCCAACCACCCCACCATTCCAATACTATTGCCTTATGCTATATTAGAGGCACCTGCATTATACAGTATTATTAATTTTCTAAAGTTGTATAGACAGATTAAGTTAGCTATTGAATCAATGAAATGTTACATTGCAACGACTCTACATATTTCATAGCGTAAATGATTGCGTATTGAAGATTCGTCCTGGAACCAAAAATATAAAGAATGAAGGCTTTTGTACCTACAAATGTTATTAATAATAGAAAAATTACAACCAACATTTAAACACAGAAAAATGCAATTAAAATACAACCCACGAACAAACAAAACGTGAAAAAGCTTATGAAGGATCTAACTTTTTCACATAACTAATAAGTTCCCAAATTATATTGTCAAGGGTATCATTGAGAATTTACACAAAAACTAAGTACTTTAATAAAAACAAAAGTTAGTTAATCTTTTCATTTCAAAACGAAAGGATAAGGGCATTTTTTTTGAAAACACACTTTTTAAGTCTCGCTTTCTAAGGGCGGTATGTTGGGAAGTATAAAAAGTGAGGATTTTAAACTTCCAATTAAGAATTTGTGATCTTGGGGATTATAATGGCACCCTTATTGTGCCTCACAGCCTCTCCCCTTCCCTGCCACAAGTCACTTCACGATGGTTTTATTAGGACAAAATTACGAGAGGCAGTAGTTTATTTACGAGCCATGAAACATCCTCTCATATTTTTTGGTAACCCGCTAGTCCTGGCAGAAAAAAGAATTGAAATCAATAATTAGATGCATATGAGCTACGCAGCATCCAATTTTTCTCTTTGTTCAAGACGGGTAGAGACTCTAAACCTTTAGTTGAGAGTTTTAAACCATGCAAAATTGTTTGGCTATCTTAGAATTTGCGTTTTCCGGCATTTTTTGCCGGCATTTGAAGAAAAACTCCAAAAAGGTCATCAACTACTGATTATTAACAGCTTTGGAAGTCATCGCAACATTCCTGTCATTATCAACTGAAGATTTGCGAATAAAGACTAAACTTATCGCGGGACTCACTTCCCACTGTTTAAGGTTCGATTCGTATTCTGTGCAGGTGTTTGTCAAGAAGGAAGAAGGAGGGGGACTGATAACCTCCCATTAAAGGTTTAAACCGTAAAAAACTGAGAAATGTCTTGGAAGTTGTATTTGTTGTGCCCCAGTTTGTTTTGCTGCTTAAAAAGGTTGCGACATGCTGATGATTTATCAAAGGCTTGGTAATTACCACTGCATTCGCGTCAACATTTGCTCAAGAATTATGACAAATTAATTTTTTAAAACAAAGTTTTTCAGAGAGAAGTAAAGAGTGAAGTTGAAACTTAAAATGGATAAAACATATTACTTCACAGCCTGTCTAATATACACACAAACACAAACACACACACACACACACACACACATATATATATACACACACACACATACACACACACACATATATATATATATATATATATATATATATATATATATATATATATATATATATATATATATATATATATATATATATATATATATATATATATATATATATATATATATAACTAGTACAAATAAACCAAATAATTCTATTTCCCTATGTTTGAGGGATTATAGAAAACTAGCTCTATACTGAAAACACAAAAGTCAAGTATAAAAAAAATAATGTTGACTTATTAGTTAAAAGTGAGTACGTGGCATCATAACAACATACTAATCTAAAAAGCTTTTCAGAGTCTTGCAGAAGCTGTGATATCAGTAACTTTCAGTATACAATTAAATTTACTTTAAAAACATAAGCATAAAAATAAATACTTTTTAATAGCCGCAAAGTCACAGAACAGCATACAGAAATATTGGATTGACTTACGAGGTAAAATTTTGGTCTCGCCAACCATAATACAAATAGCGAGTAATATACAATCAATATCATATTTGTAAGAAATATGCTTTAGTATTACTTGAAATGAATATCAAATAAGATATAAAATGAACTCTAAAAATCCGGTTATTCCTCTGAATACAACAATGAATTTCAAGCTATGATCAAACAGTTCGTGGTAACGAACTGTACTAAGGAGCGACCAGGCTCAATAGTAACAGAAATTCTAAAAAATGGAATTTTGATACCAATAATTACATCAAAAGAATGGCATTTTAATGCTGATTTTAAATATATAAATTTCATCAAGATTAGTCTCACCCATCAAAAGTTACGAGCCTGAGAAAATTTGCCGCATTTTAGAAAATAGGGGGAAACACCCCCTGAAAGTCATACGAAGCTTCAAGCCCCTATCCACAAAAATGTGGAATTTCGCATTTTTTGCCAGAAGACAAATCACGGATGCGTGTTTATTTGTTTGTTTTTTTTTTGTTTTTTGTTGTTTTTTTCCCCAGGGGTGATCGTATCGACTCGGTGCTCTTTGCGCTAAAGCTCGCTCTTTGCGCTAAAGCTCGCTCTTTGCGCTAAAGTTTTTTTGTAGTATCAAAAGAGCTTTTTGTTCTAGTTAAATAACCTTGGTGATTCAGGGGTCATTCTAAAAAAATTGGAATAAAATTCAAACTTTAGCGTAAAGAGCGAGATATTACCGAAAGGGTGAACCCCCTCATATGCGTAATAAGTTCTGTTCGTTTTAAGTTTTGATGTTGCTCCTTACTTTCAGCTGAAAAAACTTGTTTTTTTTTATTTATTTCAAAACTAGATTCCTGTGAATGTCGTACGGTGAGCTAGCAATATGAGACGAATGAATATACGAATTAGGTTCTGTTTCAAAATTCAAAAGTTAATACTTTAGTTTGAAAATCCCGCAGTTTTTCAATGAATACAAATGTCGATGTCTTTGCATTGATGTCTTCTCTTTACAAGCCAGCTGTGCTTACCGTAGGAGGAATAAAAGCTTTTAAACTATTATAAGTGAAGTCGCTCGACAGAAAATTTAGATAAATCCTTCACTCCCCCCCCCCACCGAAAAAAAATCTGAAACTCAGAAATCGGGGGATATGGCCCTGCGAAAATTAAGATTTACTATGAAATTGTTTAATAGTTCAAACTTCATTGGAAAAAAGAAAAGTGTATTGAGCTATTGACATTCCGGTTTCTCCTAGAAAACCATTAAATTCCTTAAAAGAGGACATAAAAATTCTTCGACATCCGACACTGAATGAGTGTATGTTCCGTCATAAATTCTTAAAGGAAATACCAGATAGAGGGTCGACAAGACCCCTTCCTCTTTAAGCTGCTTAGGATCAGGCGACGATGTCACCAAATTTTGCATATCACTTTTGACGGGGGCATTTTACTTTTATTTTTTCTTTCTGTCAGAAATCTGTTGCATTTAGCAAGAGAATCATTATTTGAGCTTTGAACCTCTTGATATCCATATCAAAAAGCTCCTTGAATTCTTTTTGGATTGTGCTATGGCCAAAACAATTTCAGATACTTAGTCTTACTCTAATTACTTTTTATTCTGTTTTTTTTTCTAGCTTAATCAATAATGCTCAGTATGAGTGCATACGCACTTTACTAAGGAGGTGGAGGACCTTCAATAAGATTCCGGAAGGGATATTAAGGTTCAAAAATCTTTGTTTAAAGGAATTTCTACATTTAGTCGAAACTGTATTTGTTTTTTTTTTTTACCTCAAACAAGGATGTGTCACCTTTGCACTGCGTAAGGCCTCTACTTTGTTTCGTACCGAATCAACATTTGGCACGTTTTTTTACCGAGTCAATTTTCGGTTTTGGTTTCACTGAATTTTTTCTTCACTGGAATTAAGGGTCTTTGACAAGGCTAGAACATGCTCACTTTTCCATTAAAAAAGCTGGCAATCAAACACTCCATGGTAAGGAACTGTAAGTAAGGAGCGACCCGGCTCAATAATAACTGAAACTCTAGGAAACAGAACTTTGGTACCAATAGATACGTCAAAAGAATCAGATTTTTATGCTGACTTTATATAAATAAGTTTCATCAAGTTTAGTCTTACCCATCAACAGAGGCGCCATTTGGACCAAATCTTTGGGTGGGCATAAACTCCATCTTGCCCCCCCCCCCGACTTACTTCGTGCCGCGTAATCATCTAGGAAATGGGCATTTTACAGAACTCGAAAATTTTATTATGTATCTTACCTACTTTCAAAGTTTACAATAATTAATAGCAAATAGCGTAATTACCCCAAGGGTCGTCAAGTAATTAGGCTCTTTGTTTAATAGGCGTGCAGTAATTTCAAATCAATTGGACAGAATGGATTATTTTGGACATGATGAATTATTATGGCCGGCAAAGGGCTCTTTGTGGTGGAAGCCTGGGTCCTCCTGGAAAATCTGGGATGGGCATTTTCCCACCCCTGACCCCTCCCCCCCAAATGGCGCCTCTGCCCATCAAAAGTTAAAGTCCGAGAATGTTTGCATTATTTTCGACAAAAGCGGGAAATAACCCCTATGCCTCATAGGCTCTTAATGAAAATCACGCCATCAGATACAGCGTATCAAAAAACCCTACTATAGAGGTTTCAAGCTGCTATCTGCAAAAATGTTGAATCTTGTATTTTTTGCGAGAAGAAAGATCACGAATGCATGTTTAATTTTTTTTTTCTTTTTCTTTCCAGGGGTGACTGTATCGACCCAGTGGTTCTAGAATTTTGCGAGGGGGTTCATTCTAACGGAAACTAAAAGTTCTAGTGCCCTTTTTAAGTGACAAAAATGTTGGAGGGCAACTAGGTCCACTCCCGCGTTCATTTTGTCTCAAAGTCACCCGATCAAAATTTGAGATAAAAATCAGATAAATACATCTTTGAGGATGACTTAATTCCTCACAGCCCCAGGGGAAGGGCTACAAGTTGTGAACTTTGCCCATTGTTTGCATATAGTATTGGTTATTGGGAAGTATACAGACGTTACCAGGGGAGATTTTTCTGGTGGGGGAGGGTCACGTTGAGAAGGTTACGTGGGAGATCTTTCATTGGAGTAATTTTTATCGGGAAAAGAAATTTTCCAGGAGGGGTGCCGGAATTTCCAGCATTATTTAAAAAAAACGATCAGAAATTAAATAATAAAAAAATAAGTTTATTCAACTGAAAGTAAGGAGCAACATTAAAACTTAAAACGAACAGAAATTGTTATGGATATTAGGGGATTCGTCCCTCGTAAATGCCTTGTTCTTTATGCTAAAGTTTTTCTTAGTACTTTCAAAAGAGCTATTTATTCTAATTAAACCCTTTGTGATTCAGGGATCATTCTTAAAGAATTAGAAAAAATTCGAACTTTAACGTAGAGAGCAAGGAATTGATGAAGGGGCGAACCTCCTCATACACGTAATAATTTCTGTTCGCCACCATTCAATACAAAAAACCTGTGTGAGGGGTGATTTCAAATGATGCATTACATTGTTTTCATAATCTTTGTCAGTGCATGGACACAGACATAAAATTCGAAAAAAAAAAAACGTTTGATGAGAACTAATAATTGTCGGTCTTAGCGCAAGTTGTGGTTCCTGAGTTTCACCGATATGTAACTTCGAGTAACAAAGTTTAAATTTTGAATTTGAATATAAACAATAATTAATCCTATTCAACAAAAAGGTGTGAAGTTGGTAACGAGCGAAGTATCTCTACATATATTATTTTGTGTCTGGCAAATTCCTGTGGAAGGACTGACCATTGAAACTTGGGAATAGGTTCATTCGATCAGAAAATGAAGTTTCTAGTGTTTTCTTTAATTACTGAAGGTTTTGGACCCCAGCAAAAGTTAATTGGATAAAAAAAAGGGATCGGAAAGAGGTAAAGGAATTTTTTTGAGCGACTTGAATCTTATATTTGTTGTCTCCTTGCTTAAGCCTAATGTATCAAAAAGAGAAAAGATTAGGTTTTGAACAAATTTAGGCTTACAAAGTCTCAAGACACAAATTTCTCTGAATCAAACTATATTCATTGAAACTAAATTCATAAATCCCTGGACTGACCGTTCCTAATGTGAAAGCGAATTCTGAGGCAATGGGCACAGGTCCCGAAGAACACGATCCGTAAAAATTCTGAGTAGCTATAATCTTTCAGGGATTTTTGTTTAGAGGAGTAATGTTGGGCCTTAAAATAGGTTAAAACATTTCCCCCCTGGTTTGTTAGAAACTTATAATCATAGATTTCTGGTCAACAGAGACTCTAATGCACAGACACATCTGTAGGTTGGGGGCACGGACCCAAAAATAGGGCTCAATATGGGAGTTGAGAACACTTTTTTTGTTTTTCAGCCAAAACTTTCATCTTCAAGTCTTTGGGTCAAGATGACCCCAATGTAAATAAAAATAGAATCTATTTCGGTCACCCAAAAACAGGGTCTAAAAAATGGTCAAGAAGGTTAATCTCTTGAATATACCATAAAAAACTCCTCCGCAAGTTCTTGGAGTAAGAGAACCAAAACGAACATTTTGCCTACATCTTAAACTGCGGTTTAAAACTTTAGTTCATAAATTTAAATCTATATAGACTGCACAATTTTTACCTAAGAAGCTTGGAAAAACTGGAAAATTCTTAATTTCAACCATGATAAAACTGTGTAAGTTTAAAAATAAACAGAAACTAATCTAAACAAATATTTTCTGGAAATTAATATTTCATAGAAAAGTGAAGAGCTATATTAAAATCTAAAAAGGCAGAAATCGAGCCATATAATGACTTAAACTAAAACAAATAGAAAAATTATATGAATGAATAAATTGAACCCAAAACAAACAGATTTTAAATGAATAATGAATTCAAAAAATGAATACAAATTGCAACAAAGTGAAACCCTTTGAAAGCTAGAATGCTGCTTGTACAATAGTGAAAACAGTTTAGGACATTTTAAAAGGTTTGAACAGTAAATCCGTTTAAAAACGATTGGCATTAATATATTCTATCTTTTGATAGTAGTCCTTTCAAATGCACAAAAATTAGTTGGTAAATCATTTATTGATTATATAATTCATATTTTGCTTGAACAAACTAAACAGATTGCTTGAAATATTAAAAATTTCGTGTTAAAACTCTTTTTTAAGCTTCAGTTTCCAAAGATTTTAAACAAAATAGAGTCAAAGAGAAAAGGCTTGGGCAGAAAAAATTCCTTTAAAAGTCGTAAAAGTGAATATTAGACTCGAAGATCTTAAGAGATGTCTGCTCTTTCCTGTAACTGTTATTAGTGTTGTGAGTATTAGTGTTGTATGTTGTTAGTATTAGTGTTATTAGTGTTATTAGTGAATATTAGACTCGAAGATTTTAAGAGATGTCTGCTCTTTCTTGTAACTGTTATTAGTGTTGTGATTAGTTTCTCTTTTTTTTCCTTTTTTCATTTTGGGACAAACAAAATATTGGCCCACTCCTTTAAATACAAATCGCTTTCAGTGAACTGCAAAAGACGCTAACCTTTTAAAGGGTTAAAGGGGTCAATAGCCCAAGTAAAATTTTTAAAAGTTTCAGTAAAGTTGTAAGTGCTTAGTAAAATTTTGAACTTTTATGTCTCCCGGCATAAAGGCCGTTCCTTTTATGCTTGGAGGCATAACCAACAAAACTTGTGGCATCTTCAGAGACCAAGTAAATAATGTGCAAATCATTTTGGGAGCAAACACATTTTGCCTAGCATAAAGAGACTATAGGGTCCCTTTTCCTCACGAATATTTAATAGTAGGCTCCTATAATAGTAGGCTCCTATTCATTAGACAGTTGGTAGTTAATTTTAACTTGCTTTCGATTTCATTGCCTGACTTAGTTTTCCTTAAATGGCGTGTCCAGTTGTAAACATCTGCAGTCTTGTTAGATTAACACAAGATCGCTAAACATCTTTCCACACTTTCTGTCATTTCCCAACTGCCCTTTATTTGTTTAGCATCTTGCCGTCTTTCCAGATGTGTCAACTTGTTTTTTGATTCCCAAACAGTCAACCCTTTGTCAATCCAATTTTTCAGTAACTTCAAAACAACGGTCCTAATTGAAGTACCTAAGATATAATAAAGCAAATATACTCCACATAAATTAACATTACATTTGTAATTGCTGGCTTTGATATTCTTGCGGAAATGCGCGTTAAAAGTAAATTAACGTAGTTGTATCACCCTAAGCAAGCTAAAATTACGAAGATGCTTGAATGGCTTTGGGTGCCTAAGCCTTTTTAGGTTACGACTTGGCAATTCTTGTTTGTAGAATATGGAGAACTCTACCCAAAACTATCTTAAAGCCAACAAGAAAATACAGAATCTTGGGACCACAACACGCGCATTAGAGATCCAAAACTTTCTGTTGCTATTTAAAAAAAAAATAGTTACTCTGAAGAAATTAGGCCATGAGTAGATATACCCTCAATACATTTTTTTTCCCTTTTTTCCTTCTTTTAGTAGTGTAAGTAGCAATTCGAGTCCATGGCACGTTACTGCCAAAGTGGAGCAGCTGCCCCCCTTCTCTAGAGAACCAAAAGTACATGCAATAAATTTAAAACTATTTTAAAATCCGCCAAAAATAGGAAATTTATTTGGTAACAGAGGCCGGTTTTCAAACTTTTATCCCCATACAGAAATATTCGCAGGCTAAATCATCTTCCTGAAAGTTTATGTGGGTATGCTGGTCCCAGGTTTTTACTTTTACTTTTTGAAAATCGGCAAAACCCAATATAGAGTAAACGCGAATAATTGGTAAATGTAGACATTACTGTAAGTGAGAGCCAAGGCCCCTATCCAGGGGGAGGGTAAGGGGGTTTCTGGCCCTTTGAATGCTTAAAAGACTCTTAAAACGCTAGAAAAACATAAAAAAATTTTCGATGTGGTTTTTAAAGTTCTTTGTACCCACTTCCCCCTTTATGAACAAAAACGCTGAATACGGTCCTTGTGACAAAGATGGTCTTGACGGTACTTTTTGAAAATCGGCAAAACCCAATATAGAGTAAACGCGAATAATTGGTAAATGTAGACATTACTGTAAGTGAGAGCCAAGGCCCCTATCCAGGGGGAGGGTAAGGGGGTTTCTGGCCCTTTGAATGCTTAAAAGACTCTTAAAACGCTAGAAAAACATAAAACAATTTTCGATGTGGTTTTTAAAGTTTTTTGTACCCACTTCCGCCTTTATGAACAAAAACGCTGAATACGGTCCTTGTGACAAAGATGGTCTTGACTGAAGTCAGACTTTCAGCATTCGGATCTGTGCTCCTTTGGATCTAAACTCAAATTAGCAGCTTGCTAGGATCAGGACCCAAAGTAAAAGTCAGTATAGTAGCTTACTCTGTGGTCCAGTATTCGTCGAAAGTCAATGAATCAAACAGTTCGTGGTAACGAACTGTAGTAAGTAGCGACCCGGCTCAATAGTAACCAAAACTCTAAAAAAATGGAATTTTGATATCAATAGCTACATCAAAGAATCGCATTTTAATGCTGATTTTAAATATATAAGTTTCATCAAGTTTAGTCTTACCCATCAAAAGTTACGAGCCTGAGAAAATTTGCATTATTTAAGAAAATAGCGGGAAACACCACCTAATAGTCGTAGAATCTTAACGAAAATGACACCATCAGATTCAGCGTATCAGAGAACCCTACTGTAGAAGTTTTAAGCTCCTATCTACAAAAATGTGGAATTTTGTATTTTTTGCCAGAAGACAAATCACGGGTGCGTGTTTATTTGTTTGTTTGTTTGTTTTTTTGTTTTTTTTTGTTTTTTTGTTTTTTTTTTCCCAGGGGTCATCGTATCGACCAAGTGGTCCTAGAGTGTCGCAAGAGGGCTCATTCTAACGGAAATGAAAAGTTCTAGTGCGCTTTTTAAGTGACCAAAAAAATTGGAGGGCATCTAGGCCCCCTCCCACGCTCATTTTTTTCCCAAAGTCAACGGATCAAAATTTTGAGATAGCCATTTTGTTCAACATAGTCGAAACTACAATAACTATGTCTTTGGGGATGACTTACTCCCCCACAATCCCTGGGGGAGGGGCTACAAGTTACAAACTTTGACCAGTGTTTACATATAGTAATGGTTATTGGGAAGTGTACAGACGTTTTCAGGGGGATTTTATTTTGTTTGGGGGTGGGGCTGAGGGGAGGGAGCTATGTTGGAGGGTCTTTCCTTGGAGGAATCTGTCATGGGGGAAGAAAAATTCAATGAAAAGGGCGCAGGATTTTCTAGCATTACTATAAGAAAACAATGAAAAATAAACATGAAAACGTTTTTTCAAATGAAAGGAAGGAGTAGCATTGAAACTTAAAACGAACAGAGATTATTACGCATATGAGGGGTTCTAAAAATACTTTAGCATAAAGAGCGAGGTATTTAGGAGGAGATAAATACCTCGCTCTTTATGCTAAAGTATTTTTAGTAATTTCAACTATTTATTCTACGGCCTTTCTGATTCAGGGGTCATTCTTAAAGAATTGGGACAAAACTTACGATTTAGTGTAAAGAGCGAGGTATTAACGAGGGTATACAAACCCCCTCGTATACATAATCAAAATATAAGATTATGAAAGTTTGTTATGTAAGTTAATTCTTAAGTTACGTATATTTTTTACTAATAAAAATGTTCGTTAAAAATTAAAAGTTCTAGTTGCCTCTTTAAGTAACCGAAAAATTGGAGGGTAACTAGAACTCCTTCTCCACCCCTTATTTCTCAAAATCGTCTGATCAAAACTAAGAGAAAGCCATTTAGCCAAAAAAAAAAGAATTAATATACAAATTTCATTTTAATAATTTATGTGCGGAGAGCCAAAACCAAACATGCATTAATTCAAAAACGTTCAGAAATTAAATAAAAAAAAATAATTTTTTTAGCTGAAAGTAAGGAGCGACATTAAAACTTAAAACGAACAGAAATTACTCCGTATATGAAATAGGTTGTACCCTCCGCAATCCCTCACTCTTTACGCTAAAGTTTGGCTCTTTGCCACAATTCTACTTTTTAAAACAATTAAAAACTTTAGCGCAAAGAGCGAGGGATTGCGGAGGGGACAACCCATTTCATATACGGAGTAAAATCTGTTCGTTTTAAGTTTTAATGTCGCTCCTTACTTTCAGCTAAAAAAAAATTAGTTTTTTTTATTTAATAAAATAAAAGGAAGGCTCCTAGATATAAGACAAAAAAGATTACAAATAGCAAAAAAAATAAATAAATAAAAACATGTAAAAACAAGAGCTAAGAGCTCATAAGGCACTTGTGACGAGGTCGTAAGAGCCAAGAGCTCGTATAGTATGAGCTCTAGCAAAATTCTGGACGTTTTTCAATTAATGCGTGGTTTGATTTTGGCTATTCGCATATAAATAATTAAAACGAAATTTGCATATTAATTTTTTGGGGCTAAATGGCTTTTTCATAGTTTTAATCGTAAGATTTTGAGAAACAGGAGCGAGGGAGGAGGTTTAGTTGCCCTCCAATTTTTTGATTACTTAAAAAGGCAACCATAACTTATAATTTTTACGAACGTTTTCGTAAGTAATAAGTATACGTAACTTACGAATTAAATTACGTAGCGAACTTCAATATTTGTATGTTTTTATTGCGTATATGAGGGGGCTCACCCCTCGTCGATACCTCACTCTTTACATTAAAGCTTAAATTTTGTCCCAATTCCTTAAGAATGACCCCTGAATCACAAAGGCCGTAGAATAAATAGTTGAAATTACTAAAAATACTTTAGCGTAAAGAGCGAGGTATTACGAGAAGGTAAACCCCTCATATGCGTAATAATTTCTGTTTGTTTTAAGTTTTAATGCTGCTTCTCACTTTCAGTAGAAAAAAATTTTCATATTTATTTTTTCATTGTTTTTTTTTTAAATAATGCTAGAAAATCCTGCACCCCCTCCATTGAAAGTCTCTTCCCCCATGAGAATTTCCTCCATGGAAAGATCCTCCCCGGTAACCGTCCCCGGTTACCGGGGACGTACATACGTTTGTACACTTCCCAGTAACCATTACTATATGTAAACACAGGTCAAAGTTTGTAACTTGCAGCCCCACCCAAGGGGACTGCTGGGGTTTAAGTCGTTCCCAAAGTTTTCATTTGGTTGGGGGCAGGGGTTGAGAAGAGGGGGATATTTTGGGGAACTTTTAATGGAGGAATTTGTCACGGGGGAAGAAAATCTTCATGAAGGGAGCGCATGATTTTCTAGCATTATTTAAAAAAACAATGAAAAAATAAATATGACGAAGTTTCTTCAACTGAAAGGAACAGAATAATCCTGTTGTTATTTTCCTGTAAATATTAATTCCTGTAAATATTCTGTAATAATTTCTTTTGAAAGGAACAGAAATTATTACACATATGAGGAGCTCACCTCTTAATACCTCGCTCTTTACGCTAAAGTGTTTTTAGAAATTTCAACTACTTATTCTACGGCTTTTGTGATTCAGGGGTCATTCTTAAGAAATTGGGACAAAATTTAAGCTTTAGCGTGAAGAGCGAGGTACTGACGAGGGGGTAAACCCCCTCATATATGTAATAAAAATATGAGAATACAGAAGTTCGTTACGTAAGCTAATTTGTAAGTTACGTATATCTTTAACTAATAAAATTTATTTTTACTAATAAAAACATTCATAAAAAATTAAATGTTCTAGTTGCCTTTTTAAGTAATAAAAAAATCGGAGGGCAACTAGACCTCCATCCCCGCTCCTTTTTTTTTCTCAAAATTATTCGATCAAAACTATGAGAAAGCCATTTAGCAAAAAAAAAGCAAATTTTGTTTTAATTATTCATCTGCGGAGAGCATAAATCAAAACATGCATTGATTCAAAAACGGTTAGAAATTAAATTAAATAAAAACAAGTGTTTTTTAACTTAAAGTAAGAAGTGACTCTTTCTCTTAACTCTATTTTTAAAACAGTAAAAAAACTTTAGCGTAAAGAGCGGGGCGTTCACGAGGAAGCAGTCCCTTTCATATACGAAGTAATTTTTTGTTCGTTTTAAGTTTTAATGTCACTCCTTACTTTGAGTTAATTTTTTTCAATTTAATTCGTAAGAAAACTTTGGTTTTCTAAGAATCCTCGATATAAGCTTTCAACTAAGTTTGGTATTTAGTTTCGAATTAATCAACTGAGGTATTTTAAATAGTCTATCGCTAGGAAAAAAAAGTGGAATTTTTTTTTTTTTAAATGCACTCTATGCATGCCGTCACAGTTTCATATACATGGGCCTTTTGTACTTGAGAATGATAGTGCTCTTTTGCTCATTTTCTCTTCTCCCTTGGTCGGTAACCATTCTTTGCAAGACGCAGCCAAATATATTACTATTTCTCGGCTGAAGCCTCTCGCCAAAGGAAGCTGAAGCTGTCTATCAAAACCTTTGACAAGACTTGATAATTGGTGCTATTTGAAGTTTTGACAATCGACGGTCTCTAGAGAATTAAAAGACAGAAGGCTAACCTTACTTCAATTTTGAAGCTCGATATTTTCAAGTTCACTTAATCACGGCCTTAATAACTACCAATATCACTATATAAATAGCACGAATATTTTTCAACATAATGATAAAATAGGTTGTCTCTGGTACAGATTAGGTTCGAAATATCTTAAGAGCTTCCAACATCACGATGCAAATAGAACAAATACGCATAACAGAATGACTAGCTAGGATTGCCAGAGACAACTCTAGTACAATTTGATTTTCGTACAAACTCAAACTGCACCAGAGACAACCAAATTTATTATTCTGTTGTGCATATTCGTAACATTTGCAGGGTTATATTGGAAGCTATGAATATATTTCCTTGCTAAACTCAAACTGTGCCAGAGGCAAGCTAACTTGCCATTTTCTTTTTGTTTATGAACACTGCGCCAAATTTCTCACTAACAGACTTGAGAGAATCGTTGGGAACGACTGAACCTCCCCTATTAGGAATATTCTGGATCTTTGGAGCTGTGTCCACATTATTTTTTGGAACACCAGCATACAGTGGGCATCCTTACTTGTCGATAGGTCTAAGCAAAACTTGTAAAGTGCCATGATCGACCTGAGCGGTAGAAGTTTTTTTTTACAGGAAAGGGTGATCCCCAGCTCTCTTGTGCAGGAGATTGTCAACAGACCAGGGTGGGTCTTCAACAAGAGACTTATGAAGAAGTGGATTCTGAAGAGACAAGGCTCTTCAGCTTCTTTATAGCCTCATTCCTAAAGATGAAGTGTGGGTGTATATGTGACACTTTCAATCAGGAAACCAACAGCTCTTTTTTTATGCATTTAAACTAACCATCCAGACATCGGACTACTTTTTAATTTTTAAAAGATCCGTCTGTAGGAGAAGCTTGCAAGGTTATCTCCCACGGCATTTATGTAGAAAATTAAAGGCGCGGGTCACAATATATGACCATTGGGTACGCTTGCCTTTATTTGATATTCGGGGGAATGGACCCCGTTAAGAAAAAGCCGCGGCGAACTATCAGAAAGAAAGCTTTCGTTCACCAGTAACAGATGTTCTCTGATACCATACACGAAAAATTTCTTCAGTAGGCCACGATGCCATACTCTCTCAAAGGCTTTAGTAATGTTGAATGACAATAGCCTGATGTATCCTTGCACTAGAAGTTCGGTCCTATCCCGGAGTTGGGGCATTAAGCAGTGAAGTGCCGAACGCTTCTTTGCGGTCATTTTAAGAGGTCATTTGACTCCAAGTACTGATTAAGCTAATGATCAAGGCCTAAGGATTTAGTTACATCAAGACTCTGTAGAATGTTAAAATCTTTAGGAATAGAATAGTTCAAATGACCAAAGGAAAATATCGTTTCGATCAGGGAAACCGTGAACTTGTTTACCGTCTTCATCTAGATTTGATGATTTGTCAACGCCTTGGCAAGAGCTTCCATCTTTGCCTCTCGGTCTTGAACGATAATCCCGTCATTTATTTTTAGAGAAGCAATTGAAGTTTCTTTAAATGACCGTAAAACCTCTGTGACAATTAACAAGCAGCTCTCAGCAGAAAGCATTTTGGAGGTTGGTGATGAATTTCTTGTTGTCAGAATGCTTATTAAATTAGGTCTGTCCTTTTTGCTCTTCGAGGAAAAACGGCTTTCCAAGTCCAAGATTATCTTGTCCAAAAGGAAAATGAAACTTACTGTATAAAAATATTCCTTGTGTGAATTGAATGGCACACTAATCCAGTGCGTTTACTTTTTCGCTAACCTTGGGACTGTTATTTTGGACAGAGCTCGGCTGCTACTTTAGTGACCCCGTCAAACATTTTTCTAAGCTCACTTTCAGTCTCCCGACGCTTGGCTTCCAGCTGGATAATAATATCCTTAACATAGCTTGCTGCTGAGGCAAGGTCCAAGTTCTTCGTCTAAAACAGTCAACGTAGTTTTAAAATCAGTCCAGACGTTACTAAGAGCGTAAATTGTCAGAATCAAATCAGAGGATGTGACAGCAGTCAACACAGATTTTTTTTTTTGCTGCATCTGTGCATTTTGCCAAGCTGCAGATGATCTCAAGGGCTACCGTAATCTTAGGGAGCTCTATCATGAACTTTATTAAGGAATCGTACCTTTTGATTCAGCTCGTTTCACACATGCCAAAAAATTGTGCTTTTATTACTCTGATTAAAGCCTAATTGCGCTCTGCAGAAGTATAGAAAAGCAACTATTCCCTTTATTACTCCAAAGGAGTTTCTAATACTCTAGACAGAAGAACTTTTTGACAAAGAAAGATTTAGAGCCTAGTATAAACATGGGTGACATAAGGTATTCTTTGGCACTTTTTGAATTTCTTTTGCAGCACTGCCAAGTTCTGAAACCATCACAACACATCTTATGCGACCACAATTTTACAAGGGTAGCCTGAGAGATTGTAGAAAATCCAAAAGAAAATGACTATACATTTCCTCTTTTATAATCTGTTCGAAGTTTCGAGTATTGCCCAAGTAGCATGTTTTGTATACGTCTAAAAAATAGTGGAATTATCACATTTTGCTGTGACTCGTGTGACACATCCGTAGTTTCATCAAAAACCACAATGTTCAACGTGGCGCTATGAACTCGTGCAAGAATTTCTTTAGGAGCCTGTTTGGGACAACTTTGATTAACTCATTCTGCGTTGTTTTGTCTATAGGAATAGAATTGCATCCGACATTTTCAGATGCTATGTTAAAGTAAATTCAACTCTAGTTACACAATACCTTTGAATTTCTAAAAAGTTCCTCTCGTTTGTCAAACTGTCCATCTCTGTCAATAACTATCCATCATCTCTATGGCTACAAAGGGAAACGTTCTGTTGGCCAAAGCAAAACATGGATTTTACAATTAACTTCAATCTGGTTCTGTTTTCCTACAGTTGTTTGTTGTATTTTCATTTATGAGGCTTAAAATGCTGATTTCAGGGATATTTGTATTTTAGAAGAAAATCTTTGCCAACATCAACTTAATGGTGATCCGACTGATTTTTGTATGAGATACCAAGTCGCCGTCTTTTCTAGTTCACTTATCAAAAGTCACCAGGAGTTCTTTTTTTTTAACAACTTTAGTTATTGATTGGAGCCTCCTAATCCTAGGACGTTAAATAAAACACAATATTTATAGAATAAGCCCCTCCTTTTATTTCAGAATACTAGCCCATATAATTATTCCAAGCGAGTACGATTGAAAAATCTCTTTAGGTCCCTGACCTGCTTCTAGTGAATGGAATGAGGGAAGTTTATGTTAGACGGTAAATCCAAGGGATCTAAAGAAATCAATATCGTGTAAGATCATCTAGTTTTTCAATTCTATCGATATAGTTTTGATATCATTTTAGCAGAAAATGCTTATAATTTTGATGTTTTGTTTTAGGTTTGGGGCTACAACTACAACTCATGCTACTGAATCACCCACAATTTCACAGTTGGTAGCAGCGCTGGAATAGGTTTCAACGCTCAAAGTCTCATTATTTTCATTTTCACCTAGATGTAGATCTTCCACTCACCTAATTTTTGATCCAAAAAAATTTCTATAGTTGAATGCTGTCTTAACTTTGATGTCATAAATGGTTAACATGATCCAAATAATTTTATACTGTTCAAACCTTTCTAGAATCATGAGTAAACCTAAGACGTGTCTGTTAATTGTTGTAATTTGAAAAAATTCGCATTTTACTCGGAAAGAAATAGGTCTTGCATACTTTCTAAAGCTTCAACGTTTTACAAGATGATAAGCTACACAATGTTTTCTAAGATAGGGTGACGCCAAACACTTTGGGCAATTCTTAAAAGACTTGAGGTAGACAGATCAAATGTCATCAAAAAATTTTCAAACATGCATTGATCTCGCAATCAAGTCACAGAAATCTAATGATAAGACTTTATGCCCATTATAAGGGGGAGGTAGTAACCCCCTGTCCTCCCCTGGATCCGCTTCTGCCTCCTTATTAGTGTTTTGCTACGGAGACATTCTTTATGTCGGACGTTAAATTTTCCATGGAATATGATGGCAAACAAAGTGCATTTCCCACGAATTTAATCAAGAGGGGTTTAAAGGTAGCTAGGGATCTGGCAGGTTAGAGGGTTACATATAATCCCAATGATCACATATTTATTTGGAAGGTTCGGCTTAACCCACAAAACTTCTTTGACGGTTGAGTTTGGTCACGTCAAGACTCTGTCAGTTTGGTCACAAACTCAAACACCTCCTCCTTCGTATTTCGCACCGTCAGTGGATACCTGGTCAAGCCTGAAAAGCGAGTATACCCTTCTGGGCAACTTCTTTTGATATGTTAAATAGCTAAGTGTTGTAGTTTAGGAGAAGTATCTGTTATGGATATTGAAAATTAACCTTACCCCACCCTTTGGTTACTGTCCATGCAGCACTCTGGGCACATCTCTAAAGCTGCATTTGTATTACTCACCCTCTATAAAAAATTAATTTCTCCAATACCTTATTTTGGATATTAAGAAACAACCTTACCTAGTTCTTTGGTTACAGTCCATACAGCACTCCGAGTAAATCTCATAGCCGCGACTACATCCGGCATTTTCTGTAAGGCTAGGGTGGAAATTTGGGATAAATGTAATTGTCAACACTGGTAAAAATCGAAAAAAGTAGCAAAACGTAGTCTTTAAAAGTCAGATATCAAAATGTAGCCTTGTCACCTCAAAACGTATCATTATTATGGATTTGGCCTAAAGTCATTATTCAACAAACATAGATCAACATGTTTATTTCCGAACTAAATCTGAAGTTCTCGTATGTAGGTATGTAATTATGCATGTTTATTTGACACAAAAAGCTCCACACAGCTGTGGTTACGAAGAACAGAGCAAATTGATTTCCCAGATATCCTTTTTTAATCTTTAAATCCCTCTCGAATCTCTTCCTTAAAAAAATTATTTCTCAAGTCCAGTCTTCGCTTCCCGGTTTTTAGCGTGCGTACGCATTACCGGCACCTTTTTGTTCCGTACACAGAAACAGGAAAAGAGAACGGCGGTAGCAGTCTACACAACCCAGTTTTCTAGTTTTCTGTCTCAGTTTTCTGGAAAATGCGGAAAGTAGACGCGGCTTCACGAAGATGTTTCGGCTAGTTTCTGTTCAGTTTTCCTTTTTACGGCTAATTATTTTCTAAATTTGTTCGGTATATCCCAACAGTGTCCAAAAAAAATTTCAAAACAGCTGAAGCAAGAGGGGCTTGCCTAATTTCCATCTTTATTAGATATTAATAAAGTTTACACGTGAACCACCGAAGTATCTTTCAATCATTTTAAAGCCAGCCTATTTTAAGCACAATTAGCCTTTAAAATGGCTTCCTTAACAAAAGGTGATTGAGACTGAGCTATTTTGGTTGCTAGCATGACAGTTCTGTTTGGCAAAGCTATAGATAGCCTTTTTTTTTGTCTAGAACTGCCCTTGCTTTCCTGTTTAAGAATAAAAATTTAGATGAGGGGCATTTTATCCTGGAAAGTAACTTAGTTAAGTAAACATCTTAGGCAAAGTTATTTTCCAGTATAAATTCAAGATTCATATTAGAAACCCAAGTTCACAGTAGGCCTACCTAGAAAGAATAAGATTTTCAAATCTTCCCTCTGTCTCTGCTGCAGTCAATATAAATATACACTTTAGAGAAAACAAATTTTCAAAAACTTAATTTTACAAATGTACTAATGAGGGGAAATAAATATTTTGTTCTAAAGAATACTTTTGGGTAAAATTCTAGTTAATTGACTTCTTGCTATCTCAGAAAGGGTCTAGGTTAAAAAAATGGATCTACAGGCTAAAGTATGTCCTGGGAAGGCATTTTAAAGCACCCACCTCTACTCTTTCTTCCTCTAGAGGGCCCTAAAATTTACCTACATGACAGGTCTATACCTATTGAAATTTTGACAAAACAACATTTTACCTTAATTTTCAGTTACTTGTTGCTTTTTCTCTGCCTTTAGTTCTGAAAATGCAATTCCTGTTATTTGAGTAGAATTTTAAGCCATACCAATGTTTTTTTTTTTCAAAATTTAGAAATGTATTTGCATATCTTTAAAACCTTATAAAATGGAATTGAGCAAAGTTATGAAGCTGAAAACAATTTTGTTGTACTTCAATTAAGCAGAAGATCTATTTTGCAACATTTCACCTTTATAACAGACATATCTTTAAAGGTCAAAGCCCTCTAGAGGGAGAAGGAGTAGAGGTAGTTATTTCAAAATACCTTCCTGGGACATACTTTAGTCTGTAGATTCATCCCTGAAAGTTTCATTTTCCTAACCTAAACCCTTTCCAACATAGCAAAAAGTCAATTAACTAGAATTTTACCTACTTTTGATATATATATATATATATATATATATATATATATATATATATATATATATATATATATATATATATATATATATATATATACTTCAAATGTCTGAATATTTTGAACCCTTTTACTCAAACTTGTTAAAACTTAAAAAATTATCAGATATCAAAATGTAGCCTTGTCACCTCAAAACGTATCATATTATGGATTTGGCCTAAAGTCATTATTCAACAGACATAGATCAACATGTTTATTTCTGAACTAAATCCGAAGTTCTCGTATGTAGGTATGTATGCATGTTTATTTGACACAAAAAGCTCCACACAGCTGTGGTTACAAAGAACAGAGCAAATTGATTTCCCAGATATCCTTTTTTAATCTTTAAATCCCTCTCGAATCTATCTTCCTTAAAAAAATCATTTCTCAAGTCCAGTCTTTGCTTCCCGATTTTTAGCGTGCATATGCATTACCGGCATCTTTTTGTGCCATACACAGAAACAGGAAAAGAGAACAGCAGTAGCAGTCCTCACAACCCAGTTTTCTAGTTTTCTGTCTCAGTTTTCTAGAAAATGCAGAATGTAGATGCGGCTTCACAAAGATGTTTTGGCTAGTTTCTGTTCAGTTTTCCTTTTTATGGCTAATTATTTTCTAAATTTGTTTGGTAGATCCCAACAGTGTCCAAAAAAAAAATTTCAAAACAGCTGAAGCAAGAGGGGCTTGCCTAATTTCCATCTTTATTAGATATTAATAAAGTTTACACGTGAACCACCAAAGTATCTTTCAATCATTTTAAAGCCAGCCTATTTTAAGCACAATTAGCCTTTAAAATGGCATCCTTAACAAAAGGTGATTGAGACTGAGCTATTTTGGTTGCTAGCATGACAGTTCTGTTTGGCAAAGCTATGGATAGCCTTTTTTTTTGTCTAGAACTGCCCTTGCTTTCCTGTTTAAGAATAAAAATTTAGATGAGGGGCATTTTATCCTGGAAAGTAACTTAGTTAAGTAAACATCTTAAGCAAAGTTATTTTCCAGTATAAATTCAAGATTCATATTAGAAACCCAAGTTCACAGTACCTAGAAAGAATAAGAAGATTTTCAAATCTTCCCTCTGTCTCTGCTGCAGTCAATATAAATATACACTTTAGAGAAAACAAATTTTCAAAAACTTAATTTTACAAATGTACTAATGAGGGGAAATAAATATTTGGTTCTAAAGAATGCTTTTGGGTAAAATTCTAGTTAATTGACTTCTTGCTATCTCAGAAAGGGTCTAGGTTAAAAAAATGGATCCACAGGCTAAAGTATGTCCTGGGAAGGCATTTTAAAGCACCCACCTCTACTGTTTCTTCCTCTAGAGGGCCCTGAAATTTCCCTACATGACAGGTCTATACCTATTGAAATTTTGACAAAACAACATTTTACCTTAATTTTCAGTTACTTGTTGCTTTTTCTCTGCCTTTAGTTCTGAAAATGCAATTCCTGTTATTTGAGTAGAATTTTGAGCCATATCAATGTTTTTTTTTTCAAAATTTAGAAATGTATTTGCATATCTTTAAAACCTTATAAAATGGAATTGAGCAAAGTTATGAAGCTGAAAACAATTTTGTTGTACTTCAATTAAGCAGAAGATCTATTTTGCAAGGTTTCACCTTTATAACAGACATATCTTTAAAGGTCAAGGCCCTCTAGAGGGAGAAGGAGTAGAGGTAGTTATTTCAAAATACCTTCCTGGGACATACTTTAGTCTGTAGATTCATCCCTGAAAGTTTCATTTTCCTAACCTAAACCCTTTCCAAGATAGCAAAAAGTCAATTAACTAGAATTTTACCTACTTTTGATATATATATATATATATATATATATATATATATATATATATATATATATATATATATATATATATATATATATACTTCAAATGTCTGAATATTTTGAAACCTTTTACTCAAACTTGTTAAAACTCAAAAAATTTAAATGTGGTTTCAGTCAACTAACTGTTGCTATCTAACTGTTTATCATTCAAGCATAATTTGTTGACTGATATGGATGACAAATTAATAGTTCTATAATTTAAAATGTGCATCACTTTAAAATTTTTACAAGTTAGATCAAAAGAGTTCACAACAATCAGAAAATTTTGGAGTAACCAAAAAATTTATTTTCCCTATCTAGTCCATTTGTAAAATATGGTTTTTAAAAGGTTTGGTCTTATCACAAGCTGTATAAACTGGAAACTATGCTGCAAAGCAGCATATTGCTCTGCAATTACATTAAGAATTGGTTGAATTCTTAGTTGATCAGAATACAAACCTTGCCCTGCTGCCTGCTCATGGACTAATATACATTGCTCTATAGTAATGTTATCTTTAAGCAAAATTGGACTTGTGTTTTGTTCAGATATGGCTGGCTAGTTTAAAATTAAAACTGAAAGTGAATGATCTTGGATATCAACATTAATAGATGTATGAGTTTTTTACTTATCTTTCAACTTCCTACTATACAGAAATTACCATTAATTACTAGAATTAGTATTTAAAACATAATTTCATTCATATTATACAACCCCAACATTTCCCTTGGCTTCAAACCCCTGTCCAATTTATGCATTTTTAATTTGTACCATGCAGGAGGAGGGACTACCATGAATGGATACACTTCTAGAGTTAGCATTTCTAAGTGTTATAGTATGAAAACTATCCTGCTTTGCAGAATAGTTTCCAGTTTAGACAGTTTGTGATGAAACTAAAGCTTTACCAAGTTTTTTATGTAAAGTACTTACTTAATTCTTTTTGGTACTAAATTGTCCCCACTTAGTTTTTCAATACTTACTATATTAAAACCACAAAACATTAAACCATTTCGTACAAGAAACATTTGCAGGAAATATAAAAAGACAAGCATTGTGTGAATCTTGGCAGGATACTTAACCTCTTATCAGATAGAACTGAAATGACCCTAAAATTGCAAAAGGGGGCAATTCTCCAAAACACTGATTGTCATTCCATTGATCTTTAGGCCTACCAATTCTAGCTTTTATAGACCACTACACTTAAAAAAGAGTAAAAAATCATTTCCTCTTTAATTATAATATCAAGTAGGACATCCAATTTGTTTTGGGTGAATCTGAAATTTACTTCTCCTTTCTCAAACCTTGATTCCTATTATGAAACAGTGACAATAAGTCCAGTGGTGAGAAAAGGAATTTGAATCAGTTTATATGATGAAATCGTTATTTCATCTGTCATCTCTGCTCCTGAGTGAAGATAGCTTAAAGACAAGAATGCTTGTCTAAATACTTTTATTCTGAGCTGATTATTATAATTAAATTGTATGGTAATTAAGTATTTTTGAGACTATATGTATCAGAATATTGAAAAATGTTAGATAGAGCAAATCTGTGTACAGATTTTGATCCTAATTAGATGAAAGGAAGGGGTGAAAATAAGCATCTTGAATTTTGGCAACCAACAGAGAAAGCAAGTTAGGTAAAATTTGGTACAAATAAATAAGTAAATGATGACCACTAAATAAATTGTCAATTAAGGTGAGTATTCTGTTTGTCATATTCACTTTATAATAAGACAATACTTGATAACTGAAGACAAATAGGCTGCTTTTCACTTTCACGTTTTTATTAAGGTGCTGCATTTTCTACCAGGAACTAGAGATCTTGGAAAATGCTTAAAGTGGACATATCAGGATGAAACGTAGTTGGAAGAATAAGCCCAAGTCCAAGGTATATGACTGACATAACAGGACTGGATCTGCTCTCTTTGGTGGAGTTGGGGGGGGGGAGTAATTTGGAAAAATTGGAAAAAATGAGGTATTTGTAACTTATGAAAAGGTGATCAGATCTTAATGAAACTTGATATTTAGAAGGATCTTGTGCTTTAAAACTCTTATTTTAAATCCTGACCAGATCTAGTGACATTGGGGAGGGGACTTGAAACCTTGGAAAGCATTAAAATTGAGGTATCTTATGAATGAGTGTTTGGATCTTGATGAAACTTGATATATAGAAAGATCTTATGTCTCAGTTGCTCCATTTTCAATTTGAATCAGATCTGCTGACATATGGGGTTAGAGGGGGGAAACAGAAATCTTAGAAACCAGAAATATTGGAAAATGCTTGGAGTGGAGAGATTTGGATGAAACTTTCGGGAAGAAAAAGCACAAGTCCTAGATACATGATTGACATAACCAGACTGAATCTGCTCTCTTTGGGGGAGCTGGGGGTTGTTAATTTGGAAAAATTAGAAAAAATGAGGTATTTTTAACTTAAGGATGGGTGACCAGATCTTAATGAAATTTAACATCTAGAAGGAACTCATGTCTCAGAGCTCTTATTTCAAATCCCGACCAGATCTGTTGACATTGGGGGGAGTTGGAGGGGGAAACCAGAAATCTTGGAAAATGCTTAGAGTGGAGAGATTGCAATGAAACTTGGTGGGTAGGATAAACAAATGTCATAGATACATGATTCCAGTAACCGGAATGGATCCTCTCTCTTTGGGGGAGTTAGGGGGTTGGGTTCAGTGCTTTGGCAAGTTTGGTGCTTCTGGACATGCTAGAACAATGAAAATTGGTAGGTGTGTCAGGGACCTGCATAAATTGACTTGATTAAGTCTTTTTCCCTGATTTGACCATCTGGGGGGCTAAAGGGAGAGGAAAAATTAGAAAAAATTGAGGTATTTTTAAATTATGAGTGGGTGATCAGATCTAAATGAATTTTGATATTTAGAAGGACCTAGTGACTCAGAGGTCTTATTTTAAATTCTGACTGGCATTAAGCCTAAGATTTTCCTTTTAAGTCAATCTATTGATTCTTAGAATTTCGCTAGAGCTCGTACCATATGAGCTCTTGGCTCAATCAACCTCATCACAGGTGCTGTATGAGCTCTTAGCTCTTGCTTTGCTGGGAATGATTTGTTTTCCTTTTTTGGCATCTGAATTAAATCAATCTCTTCCTTTAGGATTATTTCTTGGCATGATTGGGATGGGGCTCATTGTCTTTAGCTGAACTTGGGTTTAAACATGTGAGCTTGCTAGTAAAGCCAGATTTGCTTCCCATCAACGTGTGTTGTCAGAAAGAAGTTGCTGGATCATTTATTTTTCCCATTCCCACAAACAATTATTTTTTAAATTGTGTACTATAACAGTAATAAAGTTTAGACTATTTGTAAGTAAAAGCAACAGTTCAATTTTAAGTGTTTTTTCGTGAAAATAGCTGCTGATTTTCTGCATGGAATTGAAAAATTTAGGGAGCAAAAGCAAAATTTTAGTATTTAAGTATTTTAGTATTTCAAAGCCTATGTTATCGTCTGTTTTTTTTTCAATTCCATTACATTAGTTACCACAATTGATTTATACAGCCATCACAAACACGCCCTTGGGCATTACATACCAAAATAAAGAACAAGTTTTTCATTTCAAATCCTATAGAGGCAAACTGACAAATACAGATTGATCACAGGAGAACTATGCTCAAAGTCAGTCAAATTAATGGACCTTAAAGTAAAACTATGGGAAGTTTAGCAGTCCCATTTCAATGCACTAAAAACCTTGTGATGGATCAAGATGGACCCACAATTGCACACAACACTCGATTGGAGGTCCAAAAAAGTTATATTTTTCAGTTTTAACCTGAATAAGTGCTTTGCATAAACAAAATTCAGCATGGGATTCTTGGTTTTATTATTTCTTTACACATACCACCACTCCTTCTGTATTAAATAAATCAAAATTGTAATGGACCACACACACATTAAGGGGATGGATTCCTTTAAGGTAATGTTCCAAAATATTTCCAAACCAATTCTAGAAACTTCAAAAATTTCTCAAGAAAGTTGAAAAAAAAAACAATCAAGTCCTAGAAATATATTGCTTACGTTTTTCTATCACCACTCTTCTTTTTCCTTCTATTTTCCTACATTTATAATTAATTTATGATCAGGATAAATAAATAAAAGGTGAAAACTGTTGTAAATAAATGTGGTAGTTTGTAATTTATGTAGAATTATTAAAGTAAATGTTTCCTCCATAGTCTATATATTTTATTCACTTTATCATAATAATAATTGTCACTGGAAGCATACCCTCACTACTTACAGTTCATAAAAAAAAAGAAAAAAAGATGGAAACCCAAAGACTACAGAAGATGTTTTGTTTTTTATGGAGATTGTTGACTCGAAGTTCAATTCTTATTGAAAATTTATTAAATAATCATTGGGAATTAACACTAAACTAAAAATTAAATTAACAGTTTATGGTAGATGATTTATGAAGAGTAAACAGATATCTGCTAGCTAGCTAGCAAAGCCAGGTTCGCTCTCCATTAATATTTGCAATCTATAGGAAGTTTTTAAACCAATTGCTATTTTATAATTTTTGCAACAATTAGCTTATGTTGGTAACTGAGACTAAGATATGTTTCTGTTCCCCTGACAAAAAACCAGGTGAAAAAATTGCTGATTTTCAGCATGGAATTACTGACAAACTGAGGCATAACTGACAAAGAACCTATAAAAATCTATAAAAATACCCTAATATTGATTGTATTTTGCTTGTGGAAAGCTTCAACAGACATGTTTACGAAAAAAATGTATACAAAATTTGTTAGCATGTTCATGGGCTTTTCAATTTAAAATTGTTTTCTTTCCCCTTGTATTGCATTTTATTGGACATTAAATTTTTTTATATATTTGATTCATACAATTTGCTATTGTTATTTCATTGTGTGCTCTGTAATCTTCTTACATTGATTTTAATTTTCACGACTATGTCTATTGATTTTCTTTATTGTAGTTTGTATATCCTGGACATATATTTCTTTTTTTCTAATATGATAAATGCAAGATTGTCAATATTTGCTTTTAAAGCCTTCTTATCAATAAAACTCTGCCTATGTTAAATAGATAAGAAAGTTAATTATATGTGAACATTGTTTTATTTTGCTCACTGGACTGAAGAAAGGGTCCATGCATGATTATTTGTAGAAGCGTAGACGCAAGCAGACTCATGCCTTGGAAATATAAAAAAGTAGGATCTTTGGTTTTTCCAAATATTCTGAAAAAACCCATATATTCAAGTATATCATTGTGGCATACATTGTAGATTCAAGCTTTAGAGATGTCACAGAATTTTCCGTCAGTGGAGAATCCTTTAAAATAATCATTTTTCTCCTTTTGTGTGCAGGTAAGGATAAAAATAAATTTCTGCATAGCTAAATCCGATGTATGCTGAACTTTCCTTTGCTTGATAGCCTGAATTTGTTCTTGTTTCAGGTATTTTCGTTGTTGGTGCCAAAAGAACTCCGTTTGGCGCATTTGGTGGGAAATTGGCCAACAAAAGTTGTGTAGACTTGCAAGAAATAGCAGCTAAAGCTGCTCTAGCTTCAGCAAATGTCAATCCTGAATTGATTGACTCAGTAGTAATTGGAAATGTCTTGGCTGTGAGTCCCTATTTTTAAGTTTAGTAACAAGCTTAAATGGAATGGAGAAGGGTGGGGTCTCTAAAGCTTTCTAATCTTACAGAAATATTTTAGAAAAGACACTTTAAAAGTAGACAAAATTGATGTATTTTACATAAAGAAATTCTTTTCAGAAGCATGGGATAATCATCGCACCCATCTTTAGGACCATTGTTGGCTAACGCTGCTTTCACAGCTACAATTTGGTGCTTATAGAAAAAAGGAGGTAGCATGCATCAATGTCAATTGAATAACATTGACGAACTGACCCCTTCTTTTAATTTTAAAACTTTGGTTTCATTGAAGGGGCAGGTGTTTATTTTGGTGGCTTTGCTATTGATAGAGAAGCATATACCCAACCTTATCTTATGTCATTAACATTGTGAACTTTACTGTTTCTCTATAGCTGGATTAATCATTCTATGTAGTTTGTTGTTATGGTTTGATTTGGGTTTCTTGTTTGTTTATCCATCCAAAATAATTGATGATCAAATTTTGAATTTCATTTCGTTTGTAGTATTTTGGTCTTTGGGCGAGTTGCTACCTTTATATAATTGTATTATTCTTTTTATCTTTGGTTAGGCTTAATTTTTTGAGATTGCGTCTCCATAGTTTTAATCAGATATAGGCATGTGTAGGAAATAATAAACAACTCATTTTTGAGTTCAAATTACATACAAAAGTTGCAAGATAACAGTGTGTAATTGGCCGAAATATTTTTACCGCCCTATATCTGTAGCAAAAGTAGAAATTTTTGATTCTTCAAATTTGGATTGTACTGCGTTTCATTCTTGCTTCTCTTGATCGAGTTAGGTAATGTCCCTGCCAACAATGAAAGTATCACAAAAAATGACATTTTTTCTAATGGAGGTAAAAAGTGAATTTTACATTTAAAAGGAACAAATGTTTCTGCTTTGCAGCTTATATATTATGCGTAAAAATAAAAAAAACAAACAATTCCTGATATTTCCTTGTTTGTATAGAATTTTGAAAAACAGGCGCTTTACTGAAAATACAAAACAATGTACGATCTTTGTAGAGTAGAAACATTAAGCGCTTTATTATATTTTGTTGTTGTTGCTTTTTTTCCAGTAGAAAAATAAAGGATTTTAGGATGTCGTTATATGATTTGAATTTGCTTAATTTGAATTTTTAATTTAATCTGGTCCAGTCCCTGATACACATGCCAAGTTTCATTGCCCTAGCTTGCCTTGAAGTGCCTGAAGTAGCAAAACCGGGACAGACAGACCGACAGAATTTGCGATTGCTATATATCGCTTGGTTAATACCAAGTGCCATAAAAACAATTAAACTGTCCTGCTTCTACTTACAAACAAGCCTAGTCAGAATAATCTAAGGGCGATCAGGTTTTTATGGCACTTGGTATTTACCGATACCAAGTTATTAAAAATTAAAAATTAGAAAGTAATTAAAAATTAGAAAAAATGAAGTATTTTTAACTTACTTAGTTCTTATTAAAAATCCCGAATGGATCGGGTGACATCAGGGGGAGTTGGAGGGGGAAACCTAAAATCTCGGAAAATGCTTAGTGTGGAGGGATCGGTATGAAACTTGGTGGGAAAAATAACCACAAGTCCTAGATATGTGATTGGCATAATCAGAACGGATCTGCTCTCTTTGGGGAAGTTGAGGGGAGGGTTAATTCTGAACAATTACAAAAAATGAGGTAGTTTTACTTACGAACGAGTGACCGAACCTTAATGAAATTTTATATTTAGAAGTACCTCGTAACTCAGATCTCTTATTTTAAATCCCAACCGGATCCAGTGTCATTGGGAGGAATTGGGGAGGGGGCCGGAAATCTTGTAAAACGCTTAAAGTGGAGAGATCAGGATGAAACTTGGTGTGAAGAATAAGCAAAAGTCCAAGATACATGACTGACAACTGGAGCAGATCTGCTCTCTTTGGGGAATCTGGGGGGGGGGAGCAATTCAGAAAAATTAGAAAAAATTAGGTATTTGTAACTTACGAACGGGTGATCAAATCTTAATTAAATATCATATTTAGAAGGATCTTCTGCTTTAGAGCTCTTATTTTAAATCCCAAACAGATCTGTTGACTTAGGAGGGAATTGGAGGGGGAAACCGAAAATCTTGGATAACATGAAAATTGGGGTATCTTTATCTTACGAATGGGTGATCGGATCTTAATGAAACTTGAAATATAGAAAGATCTTATGTCTCAAATGCTGTATTTTCAATTTGAATTGGATCCGAGGACATAAGAGGTTGGAGGGGGAAACAGAAATCTTGTAAAACGCTTAGGGTGGAGAGATCGGGATGAAACTTGATGGGAAGAATAAGAACAAGTTTTAGATACGTGATTGACACAATTAGAACGGACCTGCTCTCTTTGGGGGGATTTGGGGGGATTTCCAGTGCTTTGGTGAGTTCGGTGCTGGACGATCTAAGACGATAAAAATCTGTAAGCATGTTAGGAACCTACACAAATAGACTTGATAACAGTCGTTTTCCCGATTCGACCACCTGGGGGGGGGGCTGGAGGGAGAGGAAAAATTGAAAAAATGAGGTATTTTAAACTTACGAATTGTTGATTGGACCTCAATGAAATTTGATATTTAGAAGGACTTCGTGTCTCAGAGCTCTTATTATAAATCCCAACCCTATCCGGTGATATTGGGGGATTTGGAGGGGGAAATCGGAAATCTTGTAAAAATCTTAGAGTGGAGAGATCGAGATAAAACTTAGTGGGAAGAATAAGCACAAGTCCTAGACACGTTGGGTAAGTTGAGGGGGAGGGGTGTTAAAGAACGGGTGACCAGATCTTAATGAAATTTGATATTTAGAAGGAAATCATGTCTCAGAGCTCTTATTTTAAATCCCGACAAGATCTAGTGACATTGGGAGGAGTTGGAGGGGGAAACCGGAACTCTTGGTAAACGCTTAGAGTAGAGAGATCGGGATGAAACTTGGTAGGTAGAAAAAGCAAATGTCGTAGATACGTGATTCCAGTAACCGGACTGGATCCACTCTCTTTTGGGGGAGTTAGGGGGTCCTGTGCTTTGGTGAGTTCGGTGCTTCTGGACGTGCTAAGACGATGAAATTGGTAGGTGTGTCAGGGAACTGCACAAATTGACTTGATTAAGTCGTTTTCCTCGATTCTACCATCGGGGGGGGGGGGGGGCTGAAAAATTAGAAAAAATGAGGCATTTTTAACTGACGAGTGGGTGATCGGATCTTAATTAATTTTGATATTTAAAAGGACCTCGTGTCTCAGAGCTCTTATTTTAAGTCCCGACCGGCATTAAGCCTCTGATTTTCCTTTTAAATCAATCTATTGATTCTTAGAATTTTGTTAGAGCAGAAAATGGTTTCTCTTTAAAATCACAAGCTCTTGCCTGAAAATTTAAATCAGCATAACAATTTTCTTAATATTTAACGAAGCTTGCACAATTTTTTCTCATAGGCATCGTCTCCTGACGCCCCTTACATTTCCCGCCATGTCCAACTTCGATGTGGGATTCCTATACCAGTACCAGCGTTGACAGTTAATCGTCTTTGTGGATCTGGATTTCAATCTGTGGTCAATGGTGCTCACGTAAGAATAGTTTTTTTTTTGTTGCATTTCTTTTTTTTAGTTGCAAATTCAGCATAAATGGAAGAAATACAGTACGTGTGTAGACACACGTACTCTTTATGCAAAGATGGATATGCCTAAATGTATTTTTTTTTCTTTTTTTAGGAGAATATGATTTATTCAGAAATCGCAACTGCAGAAAAATTATTACAATGCTACTAATCAAATAAAATGATACCATCTAAGTGTGGGGATATTTAAGCTTTAACTGATATCCATCAAAAATGGCTTTTTTTCTCTTGCACTAATCCAAATCATTAAAATAGAGTGGATCAGTTGCTTGACGTTGATAAAAAGAATTTTTTGTAACTTTAATTCTGTCTCGTACTGGCCAACAGTCGAGAAGTCGCTCATCCAAGAGAGCTTATTTTAATTTTTGAGAAGAAGGCAAAGTATTGGTAAGATCACTTTCCCACAATAAAACAATGCTAAAAAAAAAAAAATTAATGTTAGCATAGTTATCGTTTTTTTATTTTAAATCTAAAATGTGTCGACTCACCCTCAAATGGGTACTTGGAGAAATCAAACAGGAAGGATGTGCGAATGCACAGGATGCCTTGCCCCCAACCTCCCATTGCACTTCCGCGTTTAAGAGCCATGAAACGGAGATGAGCGCTGCCGGTTGGGGCTGTAAACTCCAATGGCGTATTCTTTTTTTTGCCATATATTGAACCTATATGTACATTAATTTAAAATAGATTTTAGACAAGTGTATTTTAGTGTGTTCCTTCCTATTTTTTTCTATGACACCAACAAAAGTTTTCTAAGCTGTTTGGAGCAGACAAAAATTGTTATAAAGGTCTGTTCTCTATTACCACCATTTTTTGCTTGGTCGCAAACTTAGCTTATTTGCTTATATTGGCAGCAAGCTTGGTTGTTTGCTTTGCTTATTACCACCATTACTTGGTAGTTCTTTAACTGATCGCCTCGTACAATGCTTGTTTCTCTATTATCTGGTATCTGATATAGTAAAATTATGATTGAATAATAGCTTACCACTGTTTTTCCACTTTTCTCTTGCTATTCAGATTAACTAATTCTTTCTTCTATGCAGCAGTTCCTATTTTCCATAGTCATTTTTGTTGTTAATGAAGAAATAGTTTCGAAAAGGGTTGAAAAACCAGAAACGATAATTAAATTAAATAGAAAACATATGGAAACGTTGAACAAAACCTGAGATTTGGGTGAAGCGGGGACGGACACGGAGCTTTCGAAAAAAAGCACAGGCAAATCACGCAAAAAACAAGGGAAATTATAGAGGAAATGGTAAAATGGTGTGGTTTCGTGGTGATGGCGGGGATGTTGAGAAAAGGATGAAAAAAGATATTGGAGGATCAAAGAATTTATTATAATTAGAAATATCAAGCTTATGGTATTAATTGTTTTATCTTACAACCACTTGCTTAACTTAATGAATGAAATCGCTATTCTTTTCTCCAACAGGATATAATAATGGGTGATTCTAAGATTGTCCTAACTGGTGGATCTGATTCCATGAGTCAAGCTCCGTTTGCCATAAGGAATATGAGGTTTGGTTCAAAGCTTGGGCAGAAATATGAGCTCGAAGACATGATGTGGGCAGCATTAACAGATTTGCATGTTAAAACTCCCATGGGTGTTACTGCCGAAAATTTAGCCGAAAAATTTCAAATTACAAGGCAAGAAACTGATGCTTTTGCATTGAAGTCACAGCAAAACTGGAAAAAAGGTAACATTTCTCTTTCTTTCTCTTTATGTTGTGTTTTTATCGGTACACTTTCGTATGAAGACAGAAAATTTGGCTATTGTTTCAAATGTTATCCACTTTTTGTTCCAAGTTCTTGCGTCATAACGGTTCTTTGGCTGTGCTGAAATATTTTAACAGAACCAGATACAAGAAAACCAGCAATATATCGGGTAAATCAATCTAGGAGGAGGGGCAGAATATAGGGGGGGTCATTTTCTTACTTGTGCCTAGCCTTGGCTCCCACTTGTACAAGAATCCAGAATCATTTAATACGGCTAATGCTACTTGAATAGTAAAAAGAGGAATGAATCACTGAAGCGATTCTACATCGATTATTTCTGCATTTCACTGGTTCAAGCTTGTTCTTTTGGCATGTGTTTCAGTTGACTGCAGTGGTGAGGAATTTTTCAGCACGAGAGACTTTGGAGCAGGCGGGGGGGAGGGAGACTCCCTGCATGTTTCGCTATTGAACTAACCACGCATAGTCCCTAGTTTTGCTGCAAAGACTATGAGTGAGTCGTTTTGTTTCAGAAAAGTAAGGTGTAGGGGCGTGAACCCACGCCGCTAATTGGCTGTAGGAGTCAATTCATATTTTTTTAGTTTCCATGTAGGTTAACCATACTAACAGGTTTTTGACTTTAATTTCCCTAAAACTAAAATAACAATTATGCATAGGGTCTGTTTGTTAATTTCAAGCTTAATAAGCACTATTTTATTAACAATTATGAAAGAATACCCTTTTTTTTTGAAAATAATGGCATAACAGTTGAGTATTATTTTCAATGACTTTTCTCCAGACTTTGCTAGTTGAGAACATTTGAGACTCAGTTTGTCCCAGCTATTCCTCGAGTGTATATAAACACTATCCACTATGTGTGTATATATCTGTATATGTAGGCCTTTTTATTCGCGATAGTATTTGTATCTGTGCGTTAATGTGTCTATATCTGTGTTTTTTTGTCTGTGTGTGCAAGTTTCGTATTTGTGTGTTTGTGAATAAACTGTTCAAATACTGGATCATCAGTCTCTTTTCAAATTAATCTTGAAACTACGGGTTTGGCTGTTAAAATCTCATAATCATAGTATTTTAATGCCTTTCCAAGTATGCTTGTGGATTTTCAACGTATTATATAATATACTTATTGATTTACAAGTTGACAAGTGAATGAAACGTTTTTTAATAACTAATTAGTTGCGTGTCAGACTATTTTTAAAGTCACTGATTGTCATAAATGTGTTTTAGTCAATGGTCTGTCAAACTCAAATTATGCACTGCAAATGGCTATAAATGTGAGGAAAATCAGTCTAGAAATAAAAATAAATTTTATTTGATAATCAGAGTTGATGAAGTTCATTGAATTATTTTTCTTCTGAACACACAACTACGGTCATCTATGGCCATCTAATAATGGCCAATCTAAAAGATCTACTTATATTTGCCAATCCTAAAATGGCAAAATAAATGAATAGTTGCATCCAGACGAGCCAAAAAAAGATTATACTTCAAATGTCCTCCTTTATTATTTAGATACCATCTTTTACCAAACTTACCTTCAAAATATTTTTAAGTAAATCAAAGTTGCTTTTAAAATGTATATACTTTTGAGATATAATTGTAGGTAAAAATTTTTCAAGCAAACGCTCATTGAAATAGTTTTTTGTCTCAAACTTCGTTCGAAGTGTTCTAATGCAAGCATTTTTGGTCTTAGATGTAGAATTTAGAGTATTGATTATTTCGATAAACTTGTAATATGAAGTTAATAATCGATTATTTTTTTCCAAGTTGAATTTAAGTGTTCCATGTTTTTTTTGCCTTTCTAGCCCATGATGCAGGTCGCTTTCAAGATGAAATAGCTCCTGTAGCTCTCAAAATTAAAGGAAAAGAGGTGATTTTCGATATGGATGAGCACCCAAAGCCACAGACGACACCAGAAGGACTAGCGAAACTTCCATCTGTGTTCAAGACAAATGGCACTGTCACCGCTGGTACTGCATCTGTAAGTTAATTTTAATCCACGTACTCGGTATGGATTATATTTTAGGTGTATCAATGATACACCTATCAAACAGTTCGTGGTAACGAACTGTTGTAAGGAGCGACCCGGCTCAATAGTAACCGAAACTCTAAAAAATGGAATTTTGATACCAATAGTTACATCAAAAGAATCGAATTTTAATGCTGATTTTAAATATATAAGTTTCATCAAGATCAGTTATATCCATCAAAAGTTACGAGCCTGAGAAAATTTGTCTCATTTTAGAAAATAGGGGGAAATACCCCCTAAAAGTCATACAATCTTAACGAAAATCACACCATCAGATTCAGCGTATCAGAGAACCTTTTTGTAGAAGTTTCAAGATCCTATCCACAAAAATGTGGAATTTCCCTTTTTTTGCCAGAAGACAGATCACGGATGCGTGTGTGTGTTTTTTTTTTTTTTTTTTCAGGGGTGATCGTATCGACTGAGTGGTCCTAGAATGTCGCGAGAGGGCTCATTCTAACGGAAATTAAAAGTTCTAGTGCCCTTTTTAAGTGACCAAAAAACTGGAGGGCACCTAGGCCCCCTCCCACGCTCATTTTTTCCCAAAAGTCACCGGATAAAATTCTGAGATAGCCATTTTATTCACCATAGTCGAAAAACCTAATAACTATGTCTTTAGGGACGACTTACTCCCCCTCAGTCCCCGTGGGAGGGGCTACAAGTTACAAACTTTGACCTGTGTTTACATATAGTAATGGTTACTGGGAAGTGTACAGACGTTTTCAGGGGGGATTTTTTTGGTTTGGGGGGGGGGGGTACGCGGGAAGATATTTCCATGGAGACACTTCTCATGGGGGGAGAGAATTTCAATGAAGGAGGCGCAGGATTTTCTAGCATTATTTGAAAAAACGATGCAAAAATAAGTATAAAAAGTTTTTTCTACTGAAATTAAGGAGCAGCATTAAAACTTAAAACGAACAAAAATTATTACGCATATGCGGGGTGTACCTCCTCGTTATACCTCACTCTTTACGCTAAAGTATTGTTAGTAATTTCAACTATTTATTCTACGGTCTTTTTGATGCAGAGGTCATTCATAAGGAATTGGGACAAAATCTAAGCTTTAGTGTAAAGAGCGAGGTATCGACGAGGTTTGAACCCCCTCATATACGCAATAAAAACATACAAATATAGAAGTTCGCTACGTAAGTTAATTCGTAAGTTACGTATATTTTTTACCAATGAAAACGTTTGTAAAAAATTAAAAGTTTTAGTTGCTTTTTTAAGTAATCAAAAACTTGGAGGGCAACTAGGCCTCCTCCCTCGCCCCTTTTTTCTCAAAATCTTCCGATTAATTGCAATTAATTAGTATGCAAATTTCGTTTTAATTATTTATGTGCGGAGAGCCAAGATCAAAATATGCATTAATTCAAAAACGTACAGAAATTAAATAAAAAAAAACAAGTTTTTCTTAAATGAAAGTAAGGAGCAACATTAAAACTTAAAACGAACAGAAATTACTCCGTATATGAAAGGGCTTTTCCTCCTCAAAATCCCGCTTTTTACGCTAAAATTTCTTACTGTTTTAAAAATAGAGTTAAGAGAAAGAGTCAAACTTTAGCGTAAAGAGCGCGACGTTGAGGGGGAAAAGCCCCTTTCATATACGGAGTAATTTCTGTTCGTTTTAAGTTTTAATGTTGCTCCTTACTTTCATTTAAGAAAAACTTGTTTTTTTTTATTTAATACAAGGAGGGACAGGTGAATCAAACGGGGCTACATGTCCTGGATGCCAAAGGAGTGGGTGGGGAAATGTCTATTAATACCTGTTTTATTTTTACTGTTAACATTTTTTCCAGTTTAATATTACGAATGCATCATAGTAAAATAAAAAAACTCGCGGTGCTGTCATCTTTGCGCTTAAATACGTTATTGTTTTCCTTTTTGACTAAATTATAGACTAATTTTCTTCAATGCTGTATTTGAAAATAGAAAAAGTACAGCCGTTTCAAGGACTGCTAACGAGCATTGGAAAGTGTGAAGTATCATAGTTTCATTTACACCAATATGTTAAAAAATTAACGCTCAAATATCAATGTTTGAATTCTTATATGTTTTGGTGATTGATGTTGCCTTAGCATTGATGCTATTTTCGATATCATGATAGATATCCTTTTCCTGAGGACGGAAAAAGTTTTTAAACTGCCAGTAAAAAAAAAAAAAATTTTTAAACAGCTTTTGTTTCACTTTTCTTAGAATTCATATAACAAGTACTACTGATCTATTCCTGTAAACTTATCGTTTTCTAATCGTCTTTAATCTTGGGGGTCACAACATTGCTTTTAGGAATAAAGAGTCTAGTAAACAGTTCGTTGTTGTAAAGAGTTATCCTTAAAAAAAAACAAAACAGAACGCTAAAAAACTAAATTATAAGAACAGTACATATAGCCAAAAAATGTATAGCCAAACCTTTTTTATAAGTTCACTAAATTTATAGCTACTACATATGAGAATTGAGAAAATTGCGCAATTGCAGAAGAAGGGGCAGAGTTATACCTTCAAAATCGCTCTCGTGCAATAAATACCGCTATATTCTGATATACTTTTTACCGAGACAGTTTTAGTGATGAAAGGACTGATTCTTAATTCTAACGCAATGTTTACAAATGTCATGTAGGTCTTTGTCATTGAAAAGGTATATGTCCGAGACATTGACAGCTTCTCTCCGAAATCTATTCGAGAAAGTGTAAATATCTGCTTTCTACAATTCTTAAGTTGTAAGTTAAGGCCTGATCGCTGCAATTCCACCAATAGACTGATAGGAAGCTTCTTTAGGTTTAGATAAAATAGCTTAAGTATAGTATTGGTCCCTGCACAGAGGTTTTGTGCAGCAAAACCTCACTAACATGAAACGCAAAAGAATATATAGGATCAAAAAAAGGTCTTTAATATTTACAATAGGAGTTAACATTCTTCAACTTCCCGGTGAGCTGTTCAACCTAAAACATGTAAAAATAGATGAAAAGCGATGCTTTTTCGTGTTTTTTTTTTATTATACAGTCATAAAAGTTCACTTTCGTGTGGCCATTAGTTTGCGCTACTGATTTGATTTGATTACAAGAGGGGTTTATTCTATCAAACATCCCTGCTTTAGGCTGGAGCTGTGCTTCACTCAAAAATCAAGAAATCATACTGGAAGAGAACTTCTGTATTCTTTGGATATGAAAGCAATACAAATTCTTTTTAGTGAATTGCAACTCGTCTTCCAAAGAATATTCTTCTTCTTTTCGGTTTCTGCACATTTTAACTTTGAAAACTTGCGGGGTATATTCTGCCATATGCTTCAAATATCTCTAGAATACTTTTTTTCGTGAGTTGACTTAAAGGAATGCGAAAGAAAAACTGATCCAGTTTTTAGTTTCCTGGAAAAGACAATATGATAAACAGTAAGAATTCAAATACAGCAAAGTACTCGGCTTTAGGAAACAAAATCAGAAATTCTAAATTTGAAATGAAAAGTTCTGTTTATAATTCAAAGAAAAAATATTAACTAGCTCATAAAAAGCTATTCACTTTAGTGTGCCATTCTTTTTTCAACTTTGATTGTTTATTTTAGGGCATTTGTGACGGAGCCGGTGCCGTAATTATTGCAAGTGAAGAGGCTGTCAAGGAACATAATTTGAAGCCTTTAGCACGACTTGTTGGCTACGCCATTGCTGGTGTGGATCCAAATATTATGGGGATTGGCCCAGTTCCAGCTATTCGGAAACTGCTGAAAATCAGTAATTTGGAGCTGAAGGATATCGGATTAGTTGAGGTTTGTTTATATTTCAAGAGTTATACTAACATGTATTTAAGGCTAATTTGCTCTGAAAAGAGTGGCTTAGGTGCCTTAGATGTGTATACAGGACGACAAAGCTGAATCTGAAATTCAGCTCTTAAGTACAGAGTTGAAAATACAGTAGAAAGCAGTAGTTTGACCAGACACTCTTAACAGGCTTCATCAATCAGTGAAAATCAAATAGCCTACAAGTGAATGAACGGAAACAGAAACTTCCACGATTCAATCCATTCAAGTGGGATATGATGATCCCAGATGTGCCGTTTCCAACTGCCTCCTCAGCTACAATACTAGGTGTAACATCTATAAGGAATTGCCTATTTAAGGTCCATGTCCACAATATTGAGCGCAAGGGCTGCTACTCAATCCAGAGCTTAATAAGCATGTGTAGGATGAACTCCTCAGATCATCAACTCCTTTCTGCAGTTACGATTGATGTCAGGCCTCTCATCGAATATTTCGTTTGGAGTCCCCATTTTCAGAACGCTGCTTATTTGTCAGAGGAAATAGAAGATATTAAAAGACGCAGTACTAAAATAATGCTGGACCCCACTGCAGCAACTACGAAACTACCCTTGAATTCTTGAACTTGCCGTTGTTGTTCGATCGAAGATATTATCTAATAATAAAATTTGGAAAAATGGCATTAGCAAATGAGAAACAGATCCATCCTCTTACGTTTTGCACCAATCAGCAGACTTGACGGGTATCAGAACAAACTACTACCCGTCAAGTATTGTGCGAACCGATTGGCAAACTCCTTCTTGTCCTACTTTGTTTTTGCATTTAACAACTGACTCTTTCTTTTGCGTATTCTTTGTGGCTGTTAAAGTGGCATATTTTAGCGTTTACTCTTGAGTGCTAAGATAGCTGTTAAGAATGAATACGGAAAAACATGGTGAATAGCCCGAAATGAGGTAATGCAAAACAAGAACGCGCTAAATTATAACGGGCGAAAATAAAAATTAACTTGAATTTCACGGAAATGGCTGTAGAGGCGGTTTAGCAGAAACCAGAACTGAATAAAGAGGGGAGGGAGGGTACTTACCAGTTCATTTGTATCTGAAGACTGAATAGGATGTTGGATTTTTCAGAGCAGAACTATTATTGCAGCACTATCTACCCATTGAGGGTAATCATACAAATTTACTATCTTGTAAAACTGAGAAAGCATATTACTGACTCATTTTTTGTTCAAATGTTCAAGTTAGTTCGAGTTGTTAATGAGTTTTTGACAAATTCATGATAAGTTTTAATCAGTATCAAGTTGTTGGTCTTACAATCTGGTGAATGAAAACGAACTGTATTTTGTAAGCTCACTTTGGCTAAGTTGGACTAAAATCAAAAAGTACTTAAGATATGTAACGGCTTCCTGGCCTTATCAGGAAAGAAATTGGAGCTTTCCCTTTGCTTCTTTCCAAGTAGTTATATTAGTAAGTTGACCTATGGCTAGAAAATCTACTTTTGAAGCAAGACAGTTTTTTTTATATAATGCTTTTTTTTATTGTTTTCGAGGTTGGTTTTTTTCGTATCAAAATTCGTTCATTCAATATGCCATTTGAAAATTTCGAGGAGTTAACCACTTTAGTGCAGTAATGCTGCAAATTAGAAGAAACTAGATCTACGTTGCATGGGCAACGTGAGGTGTTGCGGCAACCTTTGCTCGGCTTCGCCGAGTAAAGTGTTGCGAGAGCAACACTTTGGTTTTGTTTCCTCGCTGCGACTAAACGCTGAAGTTGTTAATCTGTAAGGATGCTAAAATACATACTAGGTACACCAACTCGCAAAAGTTGCAAAATCCTCATTGCTAAAGATGATTGTAGCCTTACAGCCGATTATTACTTACAAGTCCCCTACATGTCTTACCACTGGAACCAAATTGGTCTTACCATCAAATACAACGGAAACAAAAAATAGGTACACCAACTAGAAAGAGTTGCGAACCCCTCATTGCCGAGGATGATTATGAGCTAACAGCCGACTGTTGCTTACAACTCCCCTATGTCTCACAATTGGTATCGGCCTATTTTTGGTTTCAGTGTGTACCTTACTACTGAAGTTGTCAACCCCTTTAAACTTTCAAACTGGTATATCTCATGAAGGAATTTTTGTACAAAAAAATGGATGACATATACTTTGATCAGCTCATCAAAAGCTATCGACTGCCGTCGAAAAAAAAAAATCTATCTGTCTTAGTTCAAAAGTTGACTTTTTTGCCGTAGGCCAACTTTCTAACGTCATCACTTAGAAAGGAGCAAAGGATAAACTCTAATTTCTTTAGCAATGAGAGAACTTTTAAAGTTTAAGAGGCACATCTGATACCATTTCTCTACCGCAATCCCAAGTGCGAAAAACCGAATGATAAACTCAGCTGAAATCACGAACAGAAATGGGTAGAAACAATAGATGGGAGCACTTTCGGACCCGTGGGAAAACGCCGCTTTTTTGCTTCTCTAAATTTTTCTATTTATCACTCAAAGAAGATATATTGGCTGTGGGGCAGGGTAACTGTCGCATATATTTAACACTTATAGATTTTAGTCCATCTTCAATTTGAAACTTGTGCCTGCCTGCTTGCCTGCTAGAACGGAGCTTTCCACTCGAAAGCAGAAACATGGTTTGATGAAACGAAAGCTTGGCTGCATAACTTCAGATAGTCCTCTCTGACATAGGCTATACAACTCCTCTTCACTTCACACACTATAGGCTCTGGCTCAAGGACAAGCAAAAACCATCCTTTTTGGCCCCAGGCAAGAGTTCTACGAAGCTTTCCAAAATGTAAAGTCATATTCATCAATCCGGCCTAAGGTCCACACTTTCCGTAAAAACCGCAGTTTTTTTTTTTTTTTTTTTTTTTTTTTTTTTTTTTTTTTTTTTTTTTTTTTTTTTTTTTAAGTGTTCGATCAATATTTGATACGTTTTGATTGTAAGTGTTATCAGTTGTTTTTTCTTTATATTATATTGTAGCGTACTCCCCATTTTTTGAGGGAAATAAAGAAAATAAAATAAAAAATAAATCTACTAACGCAAAAAGATTTGGGTAAATGCTCATAAAACTTAAAACTATCAGAAATGATAATGAAGCTAATTTTGTTTCTTAAACGGACTGAAAAAATGAACTATATCTATTTTGAAGAAGATATATCTCTCCTGATCAGATACAAGCTGTCTATGAATTTAAGTAAGATCGAACAGACAAAAATCGTAAAGTATTTCCACGCGTTGATTTTTCTAAATCTTCTTTTATCAGTATTAAGTTTCAAAATTGTAGTATCCAGTGTTTCCCATGGTTCCAAGCTTGTTTATAAAAAAGCTTGCTTTATTCGTTTAGGTGTTAATCCAACATATGTACACATACACAGACATAGGAATAAAGCCAATTTTGTAAATGTTTACTATCGATCAGGGAAAAAGGAGGATCATGTCAATAGTGAGTGATATTTTACTAATTTGACTTTTCGCCCTCTTTTCAGATCAACGAAGCATTTGCCGCCCAAACTCTTGCGTGTGCCAAAGATCTGAAATTAGATCCAGAAATCCTGAATACTAGCGGAGGCGCTATTGCTCTTGGACACCCTCTCGGCGCATCTGGGTCAAGAATCACCGCGCACTTGGTTCACGCACTTCGGTAAAGACCTTATTGAAGTTCATTTATTCGTTTCTTTTGCTTCATTTATATTACGTTTAGTATACCATGTTCATCCTATAAAAATGAAATGATTCTGGATACAGAAGTCATTTCGTTTTTGTCTGTTTTTTTTGTACTTGGGTATTATCCAGAACACAATCAAGAAGTTTGCTCTGTTTGTAAGAAAAAGTGGTTTGACTGTCTGCAGTCAGTTATAGTTACCTTTGTCTCAATGAAAAAAACTACGATGCTAGTATATTTTAATTAAATATTTAATATTTAGAGGTGGTTAGGTAAGTATTTAATATAATGCGTTCTATGTGGCCTGCTTTCCATAATTCTCCATTGTAGTTTCCATAATTTTGTAAGTAAAGTCTTTAATTTTCGTCATATTTTTGGTAAATTTCATTATGATTAACCTAACTTCACTTCTTGCGTGTGTTCTGGATAATGCACAAGTACGTTTTTTCGATAAAAAAAGTAGACATTTCAAACTGTCTTTAATGATAGCTTCCGTCTGTTTTGTTGACGATTTTATAGAGTAGCAAAAGTTTTTGTGTACCTTCTTCATAAATGTTACCGTCTATGCTGTCAAATATGTTGTAGAACCTTTTTTGAGGTAGTAATCATTGCTGGAATACTGGATTTTGCTTTCCCTATAGGAATCAATTAATGAAAATGTTTGCCGGGAGATTTTTGCTAAGGTGTATTGTGCAATAAAGAATAACTATATTAATGTCCGCTAATGTTGTGGACACGCACAATAATACCGGACGTCACACTGTGAATGAAAAGATTCTTACGGGCTTTGCTGGGACCAATTTGACTACCCTAACTCTTCCTCTTGCGACTTCCACCTCTTTAGAACCTGAATCACTCCTTGATGATCGGAAATTCAGCAAGGATAGTGAGTGGAAAGAACATGTTACAACCTGGGGTTGGCACCACGTACGTATATTTGTGAAAAAAACGTGCCGAACTGTGAAAAGTGCACAATAAGTAGTAGATGGTTTGAAGAAGTAGCTCGCATTTTCTTCTTCTTCTTTGTCTTTAATTAAATGGCTTTCCTGTATCCATGCTAGTTTTGTTTTATTTGTTTTATAAAGTATGAGCCATATAGAAGCCAAATTGGATTAAATGAATTATTGTTTGCTGAATTTTTAGTGTAAAAGCATAACTGCTCGATCATTGGGGCTTTGCCTCAAAATAAATTAAAAAAGGAATAGTTCGAGGCGACGAAAACAGTTTGATAGTTGAATGGAAAGTACTTTTAGAAGAGCACATTTGACTAAATCTTGGGCTTATGCGCTTAAACCCATTCCATGTACTTGCATTGTTTCGTGAATGGCTTAGGGGATAGATTTGAAATCAATACCTTGGATTTGAAAGTGTTGGGGGAAGGAAATATGCTTCGACTTATAAGTAGGAGGGAGGCAGGGGCAAATCAAAGGAACTATGTATCAAGGCTATCGAAAGGTCATTTTTGTAACATCCCGGGAGCCATTTGTAGGAATCGAGCTGAAACTTTCTGGGGAATGGGGGCTTCATTGGAATGAGGAGTGGGACAATTAAATTTACTTTTCTGATAAGCCTAAAACTTTTTCCTCAGTGAAACTTTGCATTTTGTCGCGGTGAAGTAGTAAGTTACATCAAAAGACCTTGGTCATAAAAATGCCCTATCTGTTGGATCTTGGGAACGGCTGGGGGAAAGGGGGATCGAGTTTAAACTTTCAGGGAGCGTGTGGGAAAGACAAGAAGACTTTAATTTTGCCCAAAAAGAATCAGCTATTTTTCTTCATTGCTTGAAACTTACATCTGTAAGGCATTAGGTCAAAGGGACCCTTGTGCATAGAAAAACTAGGAGAACAAAAATGCTTCGATTGAAAATGGGCCAAATACTTTTTTTTCGATCAGCCAGGAACTTGTAACAGCTTTGCACGGCCCAGTTACTGGACTTTCCATCTTTTTGGTTATTTTAGAAGAAAGATAACAGTTACTGCTACAGATTAATTGATAAATCCTAAAACAAACAGAAATTAAAACACTGATCAAGACAAGGTTATAACGAACAGCAATTGCCAGAAACATGAGTAAGGACACCGCCCCCTCCTATATTTTCCTAGGAATACCTCCAAAACAAAACATATTTTGAGAAGTTTCTCTTTTTAACTTTAGCACTAAAAAATTTTAAGTGCTGATACTTCTAGGGATTTGTATGTTTATATATTAAACAGTCAGTCTACATTCAATATTTATCTTTAATAGTGTGGATTATTAGAGTGATTTTTCTTTTCTTTCTTTGTCGATGGTCTGACAAATATCAGGATTTCGCCTTGTCAGGGTGGGGACCATTTGCAAGGATAGCGATTAGTACATTCGGAAAGAGTGTCAAAAACGCACCAACGGCTATATTCATCTTTTAAACGTGAATTTCGTATCAGTTTAGCATTCCCGCCTATGTAGTATCAGAGATGAATCAAGTTCAAACGCTTAGGATGGGTAGAAAACTTTGCAGGGGTCTCATGGTTAAACAACTTCCCTCTTAGTTCCGAATGTCAATTTTGTTTTAAGCTTTTGAATTTTTATTTAGGAATAGTTAAAAATCGTCTTCTAATGTAGCGTAAGATATTTTTGAAAAAAAATGCTCAAATCAAAGAAACCGCTTTGTGATATGTTTTTTTTTTTGTTGCCGTTGATATTAGAAAAAAAAGTTAGACTCCGTGATATATAAATCATTTTCGATATAATTCAAATCACGTTCTTCTTCTCAAAATTCTAGGGGGCTGTATCCCCGATCTAATTTTTGGTAATTTATGTTCGTTTTAGGATTCGTCAAGTACAGTATTTGTTATTTCTGTATTTGCTGTGGCTACTCATTTTGATTTCTGGTTTTTTGGGGTTTCGTTCATTCATTGATAGTAATTTCTGTTCAAATTTGAATGGTGACTTTATTTCTGCTCATCTTAGGTTTTAACAAGATTTTTTAGAGTGCTCTTTGGAAATAGAGTGCTTTTTGGAAATATTATTTTACGTTTTTTATAGTTAATATCTAAGAAAAAAAGTTATGTCAAGTACGGCTAATTTTTTCTTCCAAGTAAACAAAAATAAGATCACAGAAGACCATCCAAATCAAAGGAGAAAACCAAATGTCAACAATCAAAAACAGGAAATAAATTTAATTCCCTGTTTTAATATACAGGGAATACATTAATTCCAATGTATTAATATACATTCAGATACTTAAGCAGGATTTCTTTTAAAGGCAAGATCGACAATTTTTCGGGTGTGTGTGTGTGTGGGGAGGCGGGATTTGAAACGTAAAATAATAAAGATATAATGTAGAAATAGTTTATGCTATAGAAAAGACCACAAATTTCCCAAGATTTTTGTTAGGGAAGAGGGTGGGCACTGGCCAAAAGCTTGCCCCTCCCTTTTCCTATATGTATGTCTGTGTACAATTAGTTTGTCATATTTGTAAATACCACAAAATAGTATTCAAATTATACAGAAATTGTATAAATTATAGAAAAAGCAAAACATGGGAGATTTTTGTTGGGGAGGAAGGTGAGTATTGGCCAAAAACTTCCCTCATCTTCTGTCTTTCCTCTCTTCCCGAATATGTGTCGGCACACATTCGGTAGGCCTAGAGGTTGACAGGTTTAAAGTATCAGTTTATGTTCAATTTATTGTCTGGTTGCCACTTTAGTTATCAGATTCAGAACCGAGTTTCGCGCAACAATTTTTTCCCAGTCCATGACATGGAGCTTTAAAACTCCTGTTGGTTTTTAATAGTTTTGGTATACTTTGTTTTTTGAGTGATGATATCATTTATGGTCAGTTAACACAGAATTACGTGGATAATAAACGTGTTGATTTTTCAGGCAACGTAGTACCAAATATGGAATCGGATCTGCCTGCATTGGAGGAGGACAGGGTATCGCATTACTTCTTGAAAGCATACATTGATATTCAGAACCTCTTTTATTAATATTTTTGTTTCATTATGGGTTAGCTAGTAGGGTTGTATTTTAATTGCGGCTTTTGTAACCAGTGAAGTGACTTAATAAAACAAGTTGTTTTTGTTTTCTGTTTACATGTCTTCAAAAAATGGATGAAGAATTAGGTTTTGCCTATCCGTTTTGCAAGAAAATGGATCTATTTCTTTTAGTTCCCTTTGATATATTGAGCATTATGAGAATACTGATATTAAAAATGGTAAGGAGTAAATTAGATTAAAATGTTCAATTGAGACAACTAGTGGCATGTAAGTTACACGCGACCTGATAAATGAGCGATGGAAAGGCTTTTAGGTATTTCTTACATGCTGAGTCTGAGAGCAAACGGATCTGTTTCTGTACTTTTTCTCTCTTGATATTTTTGATTTGGGGCTATTATGCATATTTTACGATATGAAGCCCATGTTTGCAGCAATATTAGGGATTTTGGTTTTGTATTACTGAGTATTACTAAAATAGCTGTATTAAATCAATTTCAACTATCCCTCTTTAAATCATTCTAAAAATGTTTTAATATCAACTATCTATCAATGGCTGAAATCTATTTAATAGTTTAATAAATTTCTAGCTTTATCCTAGTATACCTTGGTAAAATGCGAACCACCAAAAGATTTATAAGATGTTTAGCTGAGAAATCCAATCATGGTTACAGTAATAGCTCCAACCTAGTAAAAGAGACTACAGTAACCAAAGTTTTAGAAGCGTGTTTCGAAAAAAGGGCTAATAGGATTCTTTTGGTTTGAAGGTGATCTGGAATTATGACTATAATATAGGTTTATCTTAATAGTAAAACTTTAGTGTAGAATCAACTTCTTGGGAATTCTGAGTGCACCAGTGGAATGACCGTGGTTGAAAACCTTTGACCGGGGGTTTTGTGCCCCATCTTTAAACGTGTTTTAAAGGTTTTCAAAGATATAACAGTAAAAACATTCCAACATAAAGAGGTTTGACAGGTTTGACCGGTGTCTTTGTGCCCCGTCTTTAAACGTGTTTTAAGGGTTTATAGCAGTAAAAAAAACAATTCCAACATAAGGAATTTTGACTGGTTTGGCTGATGGTTTTGTGTTCCATCTTTAACGTGTTTTAAAGGTTTTCAAAGAAATAACAGCAAAAAAAAATTCCTACATAAGGAGGTCTGAACAGTGGTTTTGTGCCCCATCTTTAAACGGGTTTTAAAGGTTTTCAGAGAAATAGCAGTAAAAAAAAAAAAAATTACGCTAATTTCCATTTGAACTATTATAGGGACTTAAAATAGCAATAGTTTTAATTATGGTAACATATTTTTGGAAGTTTCAAATAGAGCCTGAAGCCCATCAATCCTGACTTGACGTCAAATCAATTCTTCCAGCTTGAAAAAGTGTCTCCTTTTAACAACTATCTAGTTGTTCCACAACGTTCTTTATAAATTAGATGTCGAATCCGCCTTTCCCTGCTGAGCTCAGCTCATTATCTGCTTCAGTAGTGTACTGTAAGACTAAAAGAAAGTTTTATAATTCTTTTTTATTCTGATAAATTTGTGTTTATTACATATTCATAGTCTGGCACCCTGGGTTGACCAAATCCCAATTTTCTAAAATTGAAAGCATTCAAAAAAGAGCTATAAAAATTATACTGGGGACGTCCTATACTACTTATGATGAAGGTTTGGCTAGACTTGAACTCACTACATTGGAATCACGACGTCACTTCCTTACCGTGAACTTTCGGCACAAGTGTCTTAGTTCTGACTATCATCGATGTCTTCTTCCCCCCTTCAAAGAAAACCCCCCAATCCTTCCCAATACAAGACTTAATGCTCGTAGAGCTCCAAATACCCAACTTGACTTGTGTCCCCAAATGTTGACAATGAGGTACAAAAATTCTTTCGTTCCCTATTTTGTTTCCCATTTTAATAATTGATTTAACTTTGTAACTATGTTTATCCCTTAACATTTATTTTATCATTGTAATTGTTCTGACGTGCTTATGCTAGCTTGTGTGCTATTTTAGCCAATAAATCATATACTGTTCTATTTTAGTAGGCCTGTTAATATGTCTATACAAAGGTTGCATTATGAAGAAAAAAGATGACTAAGGTCCATAAATGCTCTATCCTAAATACTATGATCATTTTTGTCACAAATAGGAGAGCTCATGTGAAGGCTATTGCTTGCATCTACCTGTTTTTCACAAATTGGCAAAGTCACCATTGCTAAATTCCATATGGCACCAGAAATGGGAGTTTGTGTTATTTGTAGAGTTGAAAGGCGGGGATACATAAACAGTCTATCATTGAAATCTCTTTTTATGAAAACTGTTAACCTTTATTGTATTGATTATTATTCTGATTATTGTTATTATTAAGCTTGGTCTCCTTCTTAATCTGGTAACCTTACATTGTTAACGTTGATAATTATTTTGATAAAGGAAAAGAACACCAGGTGTTTTTCTTTTGAATGAAAAACACCTGGTGAAACAAAATACTAATCCATCTTTAATGCCAGGTTGTAGCAAAAAATGACGTTCACCATATAGAAGTCCGAGCAAAAAATTAAAAAAGAGAATAAAAATTAAGATTTTTTTTTTATTCATGGATGTAAAGAGCAAGAGTGCGAACTTCATACAAACAAAAATTAGCTCATATATTTAGGGGACCATTGACCACTTTTAATAAATAACAAGTATAATCCTCAATACTACGAGGGTTATCGCCCTTCTTAACCCCTTGATCTTTACATTGAAGTATGACTACAGGTTTTGAGATACATTTTAAAACGGATTACTATTTAATATCTTATCAAAAGAAGAAAGTTATTTCAAGGTTGACGACCACTGACAAATTTCGAAACTAGAATAGAATAGAATTTTATTTTAAAAATATCTATCACAGCAATGTTGCTCAATTTGAATTTTACGTCAAAATAGCACACACACACATATATATATATATATCATGAAAAGAGAAATCACCAATGCTACAGCACAAACACACACAAAAAAAAAAAAAAAAAAAAAAAATAAAATAAAAAAAAAAAAAAAAAAAAAAAAAAAAAAAAAAAATAAAATAAAGAGACAGAAGGAGAAAAGGAAGACTGTTTTCCTAAATTAGTGATTAATATAGACCAGCACTTGAATGAGGCCTCAACCCTACTCATCCATACAATCACATAGGTCAAACAGCATAGCCACACACAATCAACCATAAAGAATAATCCATGGACAGGCAGTCATGTCGTCAATAAGTATAAGTCGTCATTTACCGAACAATAGAATTAGCGGGGATGGGAATCAGTTTGGGGACTTTTTGGGATTTTATACAGGACGGTCCATTGCAGGCGGGAAGGTAGGGTTTGGGATGATGGAACGTAATCGGGGACTAGACAGGGTATTGGTACCGAAACGAATGCACAGGAGGTTCTTTCTCTCGGCCCACGTGGTGAGCTTTAACTTACCTAGTAGATCACAATATGGAACCTTCCCTTCACCATTTATGATTCCAAGTGCTCGTTTTTGGACAGTTTCAATCATATAGATATGATCTGAAGAAATACCAAAATTCCACACCGGAAAAGCAAATATTGGCGGAAAAAAAATAATAAAGTTCGAGAAGACCCTTAGGGGAGAAAGACAATTTTATCCAACAGTTTTGGAAGAGAACCCGAAGGAGAAGTTTGTTTTAGGAATTTTTGAAAATGGACATCCCACTTCAAGTTGGCAGTAATTGATACAATGATTTTAAAAAAGGACCTGTCATAACTGACAAATTATTAGTGTTAACTCTCATCTTTGATAAAGAAGCCTCCTGTGTGACATCGTCAAATAATGTCACAATTGAGTTTTTAATTTTTCGTTGGCAAACCTCAAGGGCAAACAGGTCGTCCACATACTTCCATCGCTCAGTATGGTCAGTCATGAGACTATTAACCATTATGAGGAATAAAACGGGACCCATCAGTGTTCCTCAGAGGACCCCACAAAATATAAGAAGAAGATTGGAATAAACATTTTTATATTTAAGTACTTGAGAACGATTTGTTAAAAAGGAGGCAACAATTTTAACTAGAAAGGGATTCACTTGAAGCTCCGTCAGCAGTTTATTCACAAGGATATTGTGTTCAATTAGGTCGAACATTTTATGGAGTTCAATTAATAAGAGATTAAACCAAACATTAGATTTTTCATGGTTATTCAGAAGGGTGTCAAGAAAATTAACAAGATAATGTGAAGTAGACGTCTTCTTCAGGTTTCCAAATTGTTGTAAACCAATAAGTTCAAGAATCTCTGCCTTTAATCAATTAGCTAATAAATCCTCGTACATTTAAAAAAAAACATACTCCAGTAAAATTGTTCAGGCCTCCCTTCTTTTGGATTGGAGTAATATAGCCCAGCTTCCAGCACGATAGGTAACATCCCGAATTACTCATATTATTAAAAATACCAACAAGGGGTTTGATAGTTTATCAGGGAATGGTTTTATTAGATCAGTTGGGATATCAATGGAACAAATACTAGTTTTTTCAGTTTCTGTAATTTTTTCTATTATTCGATTCGCTGGAATTTTATATTTTAGGGTTTCAGGGATTAGAAAGTTTTTCGAGAGAAGGGGGGACAAGACAAAAACATTATCCCAACTTTCAGATGTAATCCAAAATCAAAAAGACCTTGACTAGCTATTGGCCGGAATGAGAATTTAGAAACTGAGTAATTTGTTTTAAAAACTAACACTGGTTTCAAATGTAGCATGAAGCGATAGATACCAACGAGAGAGGGAGGATTGTAGTTGGAATATTGTAAAATGTTTTAAGATTATGCAAATAACATCCAAACTGGTTCCACCTTTTGTAGTAGGGAAATCAACAATTTGCTTAAGCTTCTGATCTTTGCACAGATAATTGAGACTTAGTCCGTTTGCGTCTCCTGCTATAGAACTAACGGCATTTGGATACTTCGTTGTCACAAACTTAAAACTTGCTTGTAGCCTTTCGTGAAAATTAAGACGAGAACGAGCATTTTGTCCGGGTAAATAATAAAATGAGCACATTACTAAATTAGTGTAAGGTCGTGGTAGGCATTTAGGCTTAGTAGATATCCAAATTATTTCATCGCAATCTTCTAGTCCCGGCACATGGATAAGAGTAGGGGATAGGCAATCCCTTGCGAAAATGATTACTCATGCTCCTTTTTTCCCCAGTGGGTAGTTTTATAAACTGCTGAAAACCAGTCATTTTAAGTAGATTTGTAATTTGTGCCTTGACTTTAGTAACTGCAATTATATCAATATGGTTCAATTTCGCTGTTGCTTCTAACTCAACTAACTTTTGGAAATTCAAACTTTTGGCATTCGTAAGGAGGAAAACGGGGAAATGATAACGTTTTTTTTTTATCAAACTCTTTAACAACAGATTTCTTCAAAAAAGCTTTATTCTGAGGCAACTTTAGCAAGGTGTAAGCATTAAAATTGATGCTGGGAGTGGGGAGAATATCCCCTAAAAGTGAAATATTGTCATTCGGGATATTTTAGGAAGGTTTGTCGTGAGGCTCAAAATCACCGCCCTGGACCGAGAGACTACTAAACTAGTTTTTAAGTACGAAGGGAAGAGGTTCACTTTTAAAAGTTGGGGATAGATTGAGAAAGCCGCCGGTAAAATTTTGTAAAATTTTCTTCTATTAAAGAGGGGGAATTGTATCGTTTATCTGAATAATCATGGGTAATCAGTCAAGCATTAACTGGTCAATAGTTGGACTTTAAGTGAAACTTTAACTGGGCGATGGGAAAAAGTGGATAATTTTTGGGGCAGACTATTTATTACAATATAATTTGATAATTGTAGGAACTCTCAAACCAGAGTAACACTTGTAGGGTACCCAGGGAGATAAAGTGCAAGAGATAGGTGAAAGGTTTCCTGGTGATCCGGGAATAATTCAAATTGGGAGTGTTCTTTATATGGGGAATGGTAAGGCAAGATGCTGCTGGGGGAGGGAAGTACGATGGAGGGTATCTGAGAGGGGAGGGGTTGGGTTTATCTCGGCAAATAACGGGTGGTGTTCAGAACCAGTCGGCACCGTCTTGGACGTACGGATAAGAGCGGAGTCGAAAGGAAGAGGTTTTTTAGGAGGAATATAAGAAAGGGGAGGGGGCAGGGGGAGGGGTGGAGATGGTCGGAATTGTTAAACGCGATTTTGGCAGTTGGGTTGACTGTAAACGTTTAAGTGCTTGGGACGGAGGATTGTTTCGAGGGACAGATTCCTGGGGTATACTGTTATGCATCGGATATGCAGGAGGATAAGGCTGAAAGTGGAATGGAACACGATCTAGGGGAGGAGGGTTCGTGAATACTTTTGGTGCCCCCCCCCTAAATTAGGGTGGGTTTTAAACCTACCCTCAACCCCTAATGATGCACGAGCAAAATTACACGACTTCTCAATACAAGATAAAACAGAACACAGGTCACCATGATCAAAAATGAGCTTATCAGCCATGCAGAACTCCGAAATAAAATGACAACAAATATTTAGAAACTTGCATTTTTTGCGAAACTTGCAGAAACCACTAGTAAAATGGCTACTGATCACATTTTCCTTTCTGCTTATTTTTACGTTTCTTTTCCTTTTATCCTTCTCTTTCGTAATGTTTTCAAAAATAATATTTATTTCCTCGTCTGGTAAGAACTTCTTAGTAACCTCGCTATTCCTTTCATATGCTTCATTGTCACCTGATAATTTATGTATCAAACCAGAAGTCACTGAACCGTTCACGAACTCAAGAGCTTCATCTGTAGCCATACTACAAGTAGGTATTTGTATGTTCTCTTGGGATATTTTGCAGTCAATGCTGAAGCTACTGAACTTTGATAGTTGATCCCCTGGTGTAATAATAATTGCTTCGTTATTTTTTAAGTCCTGCTATAATTTGATGATTTTTGATTGTAGGGTCATTTGATTGTTTTGTAAAGTATAAAAGTTCATCCTCCATAACAAGGCAATAAGTTAGTTCTTTACATAGTTTTTAATTTCCAGATCACGTTCATGGAGTGTATCGTTACCTTTTTTTGGTCATTAAAGAATACGTCAACTTGTTGTTTTTTTTTCAAATCTTCTATGGCTGCTTCGTGGTTTAAATTCTTCTCTAATTGCGATTTGTATTTAACTCGGGTATTAGCTAGCTGTTTTAAGTATTTAATACAGTTAACACAAGAGGAGACTTGGGAAGCTTGATTTAAAAAAAAAACTGATTTTGGGGTTGTTGATTTTGTGACAGACTTCGGTGTACAGTGTGGTTTAGAGCCAGGGGGAGAGACAATGGTGTTAAAGGTTGTTCAGTGTCATCATTCGGAGAATGTGGGGACTGGTAATTTAAACATAACCACTCACCACATTGTTTTCTCTCCTCAATGGAAATGCCTTTTGATACCACTATTGAAACCGACTGCACTGCACTGTTCCACTAGAGGCACGAAGTCTGCACCCTGGGCACTTGAATTTCATGGGTCTTGAAATAAAAGTGAAACAAATGATCGAGATTATAAAGCTCAGGACCTGTCAATGACTTAATTTGGGATTATATTAAATGGGGTTATAATGAATAATGAATTGGGACTACAAAAAGATAAAGAAGAAAATGTAAAAGTTTGTGATATTGGATGTGAAGGAAATTTTGTTCTGCGAGGAACAATTAACAACAGTACTAAGACAATTTAAAAAAAAGTTCCTGGTTCTGATAGTTAGGTATATACATTTCTTAAATGTGATGACTCTGATGTTAGAAATAAGCTATTGAAGATTATGAATCTGATTTTTGAAAAAGGGGGGAAATTCCTAACGATTTTAGGAAACCCTTCATTAAACCAGTGTATAAGAAATGTAATAAGAGTGAGTGTGACAATTATCGAGGCAAATTACTTAATACTATGATACTTTTTAAATTGAGAGATGCTGTAGACAAAGTTTTAAGAGAAGAGCAGTGCGGTTTTAAAAAAGGGAAGGGATGTGTCGACCCATATTTCACTCTTAGGTTAATAATTGAACAGTGCCTTAGTTCTCAAACACCGTTGGTCCTCAATTTTATAGATTATGAGCAAGCGGTCGATTCTGTTAGTAGAAGAGCTTTACCAAAGGTCTCATCCTTGTATGGTGTACGAGAAAAATACATTAAAGTGCTTAGTGCTATGAACGAGAATAACGTTGATGCGGTTCAGGTAGGAAATGAGGTTAGCAGGTGGTTTTGTATTAAATCAGGAATTAAACATGTTTGTGTTTTATCCCCCTTTATATGGATCATTTAGATGGATTTTGTCTTAAGGAGCACATGAGAGGCAATGGGAGGTCACGGAATCGAACTGAGAGGAAAAACTCTTTGGGACTTAGAATATGATGATGATTTAAGCATCGTTTATGAATGTGTGAGCAAAATAAATGAACTTTTAGAGGTTTGGGAGTTCAGGGTGCTAGAATAGGTTTGGAAATTAATGTTAAGAAAACTAAGTCACTAAGGTTAGGAATAAGTGAAGATGAAAAGGTGACGTCTGGTAACGAAGACATTGATCAGGTTAGCAGCTTCACGCACCTTGGTAGTATTATTAGTAAAGACGATGGTAATAGTGGAAATTTTAAAAATAGAATAGCCGAGGATCAGAATGTTTTGTTCGCAGTTAAAAAAAAGTTTGGAAGAATAGGAAGATAAGTCTGCAAAACAAAATTAGAATATTATAAGCTACTGTCATGACAGTGGTCAAATACCACTCCAAAATATGGGCGCTCCAAAAAGCGGATGGAAATTTGCTGGATGCTTTCTAGAGAAACCGCTTACAGATCTGGCAAGTACCAGTCTGACTGATCTTAATTCAAACAGCATGCAGTGCGAAAAATGTGGTTCAGTCCTTGTTTCTAGTACTATAATGAAAGAAAGGTTGAGATAGCTAGGACACTTTGTGTGGATGACAGATTGCCGAGGAATATCCTTTTCAGCCAACCGTCTAGGGTTAATCAGAAAACAGGTCGTCCTGGTCTTGGGTGGGAGGACGTCATAAAGAAAAATTTAAAGGAAATGGGAACTTCCTGGGAGAGTGTAAAAAGGGAGGCTTTGAATATATTGGGATGGAGGAGGAACGTACGTAGCTGTGTTGGCCTAAGGCGGCTTGGTTCTGTGGTTAGTTGTTAGTAGTAAAACGGGTTTCGAAATTTACCCAGTATGGATATTTACAGGTCAAATGCCAAAAAGAGACTATAAATAGTCGTCTTTTAAAGCTCTGTAAATGGCATGAAGCACTGAATGACAGGTGCTTGTGGAAACTTTCCTTTGAAATCATTCTGATTCAAAAGACAAGCACCAGCAGTTTATCATTTCTTAAAAGTTTGCAAAGCAACTGTGAAAATTAGTAAAATCATACTACAAAAATTGTTAAAAGTATCTAAAGTGGTATAGAAGATCCATGGCAAGTGCTCAGAGTAGATGGGATCTTGTCACAGAAGGTGGAGGGGAAACTGGTTAGTGTCGATTGTAGCATCACCACACTGCTAGCGACGGTTGAATGTCATTAAAGGATGTTGGCAATCACGCATTAGTTTAGCCGTCTTCTTTAAAAGTGGCTAGCAAAAATTGAAATAAAAAATGAAATAAAATTTAAAAATTCTGGAATTGGAAATAAGAAACCTGGTGCTTTCTTAACCAAGTAGTAAAAAATGGAGAAAATAAGTGATATGATTGTTGAACCATGCATTGAGTCTCCTTATTTGACACCATTAAGACTCTCTTATGAACAGGTGCACAGCGATTTATTTAGGCTACTTGTTTTTAGTTACAAGGCTAGATAGACCTAAGCTAACAAAATATCCTTTGCTTTTCTGTCTCCAAATCAGCAATCTCTTGGGTAAAATTCTAGTTAATTGACTTCTTGATATCTTGGAAAGGGTTTAGGTTAGGAAAATGAAACTTTCAGGGATGGGTCTACAGGCCAAAGTATGTCCTGGGAAGGTATTTTGAAGTACCTACATCCACTAGGCATACTTCTCCCTCTAGAGAGCCCTGACCTCTAAAAATAGGCATATGTGTGTTATAAAAGAGAAACCTTGCAAAATAGATCTTCTGCTTAATTAAAGTACAACAAAATTGTTTTCAGCTTCATAACTTTGCTCAATCCGATTTTATAAGGTTTTTATAGATATGCAAATGCATATCCTAAATTTTGAAAAAATCATTGATATGGCTCAAAATTCTACTCAAGTAACAGGAATTGCATTTTCAGAACTAATGGCAAAGAAAAAGCAACTAGTAGCCTAACTGAAAATTAAGGTAAAATGTAATATAAAATAGTAACTGAAATTTAAGGTAAAATGTTATTTTGTCAAAATTTCAATAGGTACAGACCTGTCATGTAGGCAAATTTCAGGGCCCTCTAGAGGGAGAAGGATTGGAGGTGGGTACTTCAAAATACCTTCCCAGGACATACTTTAGCCTGTAGACCCATCCCTGAAAGTTTCATTTTCCTAACCTAAACCCATTCCAAGATAACAAGAAGTCAATTAACTAGAATTTTACCATCTTTTGCTCCAATAGATGTATAATGTTTATATTAACAGATCATTCAGATAGCTAAGAAAAGAAACAAACTAAGAAATAATCTCAATATTGCTGACTATATTACCTCAGTATATTACTATATACTGACTTTATTACCTCTATAGTCAGGATTGTATCCTGAATCTAAATTTAATAGCCTATTCATTTCATCAGAAATAAACTTTACCACCAACACTTTAATGCACAAATATATATATCCTAAATTAATATATAAAGGGGGGGGGGTTAAGTTAATTTATGACACAATGAAATGTTAAATTTGAATTTATGATGCAATTCTGACTATTGAGATTGTTTCTTAGTTTGTTTCTTTTCTTAGCTATTGGAATGATTGGTTAATATAAATATTATACATATATTAGAGCAAAAGATCAAATTAGATCATAGGTTTTTAATAAATGATATTTGCTAAAAAAAGCTCTGTGTCCCAGAGTATCCAGAGGTCTGGGTACTCTGGGACAATAAGAGGGGGCTATGACAATTGTTGGTAACAAAAAAGTTTATCAAGAGAATAACCTACAAAAAAATTTGAGAGAAAGCCCATTCAGTTCCATTTAAGTAAGTAGCAAAACCAACTAATTTGACCAAAGCATTCTCCAGATATCTGCCATAAACTTGAATGTGTCCTGTGGTACCCACATATCCCCTACTTCTGTCACTTAAATGTAAAGTCACTTTTGCTAGCTTCTTTTTCTGTGTTTGTTTTCTTTTTGTGGTGTTTTGCTCTTTATATTTTGTTGCTTCTTCTTTTTTTTCTCTAGAGATCTTTTTGGCTTTCTGTCTCTAAAATGGCATCTTGAACAGGGTTGCAGTCAAAATCTTGGATTGGCCAGGCTTTCTTTCTTCCTTTTTCTTCTGAATGCCAACTTGACATTCATGAAGAGGAGGTATCTGGCCTGAGAGAACACCAACATAATTATCAGCCTTCTGAGTCCCAGGGAACTCTGCTGTTCATATCCACCCTCTGATGGAGACTTTGGACTGCTGAAATTGCTATAGATATTGCTTCAATTATAATCTGATATTGGAGAAAAATTTGTAGATTATAAGTCTGCTCTTGAGTCTTTAAACACTGAAACTCTTAGAGATTGTATGTTTTAGTTGATAATGCATTTTGGGAAATTTCTCCTTGCTAACCCTATGTATCAAAATTTTCTAACCCCTGTTGCCAACTCAGTAGTTAATACCAGAAAGAAGAACAAATTAGTGCCAGTTCCTTGCAGAACTAATCATTTAATTAATCATTTGTACTGTTTTTCATCATTGCCTATAACAAGTGATTTTTATGACTATGAAAGGTATCTTCAAATAAATGATTTTCTTTTCTTCTTTATCACCTAATTCTATTGTTCTATCATGTTCCAATTATGCAAATCACGTATCTAAGACTTCTGCTTATTTTCCCCACCAAGTTTCATCCTGATCCCTCCAATCTAAGCATTTTCCATCATTTTAGGTTCCCCCACCTCAAACTCCCCCCAATGTCACCAGATCCAGTCGTGACTTGAAATAAGAGCTTTGAGACATGATGTCCTTCTAAATGTCAAATTTTATTGAGATCCAATCACCCATTTGTAAGTTAAAAATACCTAATTTTTTTCTAATTTTTCAGAATTACCCCCCCCTAACTACCCCAAAGAGAGAGGATCCATTCCGGTTATGTTAATCATGTATCTAAGACTTGTGCTTATTTTTCTCACCAAGTTTCATGCCAATCCCTCCACTCTAAGTGTTTTCCAAGTTTCAGGTTTCCCCCTCCCAACTCCCCCCCACATGTCACCAGATCCGGTCAGGATTTAAGATAAGAGCTCTGAGACACGATATCCTTCCAAATATCAAATTTCATTGAGATCTGATCAACCATTCATAAGTTAAAAATACCTAATTTTTCTAATTTTTCAGAATTAACCCTCCCCCCAACTACCCCAAAGAAAGCAGATCCGTTCCGGTTACGTCAATTATGCATCTAGGACTCTTTCTTATTTTTTCCACCAAGTTTCATCCCAATCCCTCCACTCTAAGTGTTTTCCAAGTTTTAGGTTTTCCCCTCCCAACTCCCCCCCCCAATGTCACCAGATCTGGTCGGGATTTAAAATAAGAGCTCTGAGACACGATATCCTTCTAAATATCAAATTTCATTGAGATTCGATCACCCGTTTGTAAGTTTAAAATACCTCATTTTTTTTAATTTTCAGAATTTTGAGAAAAATCCATTTTTTTCAGAATTTTTTCAGAAAAATCCGGTTATGTCGATCATGTATCTAGGACTTGTGATTATTTTCCCCACCAAGTTTCATCCTGATCCCTCCACTCTAAGTGTTTTCCAAGATTTTAGGTTTTCCCCTCCCAACTCCCCCCCAATATCACCAGATCCGGTCGGGATTTAAAATAACAGCTCTGAGAAACAATATCCTTCCAAACATCAAATTTCATTAAGATCTGATCAACTGTTTGTAAGTTAAAAATACTTCAATTTTTCTGAATTAAAATACTCCCCCCCCAGATGGTCAAATTGGGAAAACGACTATTTCTAATTTAATCTGGTCTGGTCCCTGATACGCCTGCCAAATTTCATCGTCCTAGCTTACCTGGAAGTGCCCAAAGTAGCAAAACCAGGACCAACAGACCAACCGAATTTGCGATTGCTATATGTCACTTGGTTAATACCAAGTGCCCTAAAAACAAATCTGCCAAGCAAAAAAAGTCATATAAAAACTGGAAAATCAGGATCAAAGTTGTTTGACTAATGAAGATGAGTGCTACTAAAACACTCAATTTTATGTCTTTGAATTGACTAGTTTTTTTCAGTAACATAAAAATCTAGGATTGATTTTTCTAACAATATTTTCATCAATAAATTTGTAACTTTCGTTTCTGTATTGAATGCTGTTAAAGCAGACAGATGAAAATGTTGATATTTGAATGGCCCTGAAGTTCACCAATGAACCAATATGAGTCTACAGTAAAAAAATAAAAAATAAAAATAAAGGTGATCCAAACTGTCTCCTGCTAATCTGTGAAGCAGTAAAAAAAAAGTTGAAAAGAATGGATTTGAAAGTTAAACAAAAAAAGGGAAATGGTGCCATATTAGATTAGCAGAATAAGATTAGTTGTTTTAAATGTAAAAAAAAATTCAGGAATATTTTAGCTGTATTTTTAATTTGTTTTTTTTTTTGTGCTAGACTTCCCAAAAATATATGTGTTATACAAGTTTATTTCTTAAGATTTGAACTCATGTTATGTTAATATACATATTTTTTAAACCATATTATTCATTCTGTTTTTTTTTTTTTAAGAATGGCTATGTCAAAGCATGGGATCTTCTATGTGCTCATGGTGGGTAAGTAATTGAATTTTTGTAAATGAAAAATTCAAATGCAAGGCAAAAAAAAAAAAACACAAAAAAACAACAGTTGTTTATAGTTGGGCTAGTTATTTATTGTTAAGACTTCTATGTAGCTTATTATTATATATAGTTAGGCCTATATTTAACATTGCATCAACCCTATCTAGTGTGCTTAATTCATGGTCACTTTCCTAATGTCTTGTCCAGTTTTTTCTTGTCAACTAAAAATTCTAATTAGACCAAATTAAAATTCTAACAGAGTAAAATCAAGACTACTTTTAAACAAGAAATAATTCTTTGAATCGCAAAGGCTAGCTGATACCATACAATCTGGCTGAATCAAGATTATGCCTATGTATGATTCAATAAAAAAGTTTTTTCTACTGAAAGTAAGGAGCAATATTAGAATTTCAAACAAACAGAAATTATTCTGTACATGAAATGGGCTGCCATTTCCTCAATGCATAATTTTCCTTGCTGAATTTTTTTAGTACTTTAAAAAAGCTTCTTGTTCTAATTGAACAGTCCTTTTGTTTCTAATTTTGAAGAGAAGCACATCTATCAGACTTGAATAGTGGCTTCACAAGAGCTTCTTTCCATCTGCTTGGAAAAGACCCAGCCGAAAATGGCCAATTGAACAGTATGACAAGCAGTTCACATAAAACAGGTGCCAAATCTTTTAACCAACGTTCTCAGCGCTTTCAAAACCTTGGAAATAGAAAATAAATGGTCATTAGATACTCTGTTATGACTGGTTAAAATATTCTTGACACTAGATTGCAACTCATTTTTTATCAAACTCTATGTCCCAGAAACTTCGAAACTAATGCTAAAAATACAGTTGAACTTCTCGGCTTTACAGACGTCCTTTTCTATAAGAATGGTACCATCCCTAAAAACACTGGACGATTGTGACTTATTTCCTGAAAAGCGAGCAATATACCGCCATAATACTTTCGGATTTTTTTTTAGAATTCCTAACCAAAATTGACTCAAGCTCCCACCTATTTTCACGCAACAGTTTTGTCACATGATTTTTAGCTTTTTTATTCACATCAGTCCTATCTGCAATGAAACCGCTCCAGGCTGCATTTTTCCTTTTATTGCCTGGAGTACCGTTTTAGGAAGCCTCACTCTGTTTTCAAACCTTGGGCATAAATTTATTTTTGGGACAAATTTTTCACGTCCTTGTGATATTACATTGAGCAAAATATTGAAAATCATATCTAGCGATAGATCAGGTTTCCTAAACTCATCACATAAATTTAAATCAATTACGCAATTTTTAAACCCATTATAATCACCTTTCGCATAGTCATACCGAAACTTCGTCGATTTAACTTCCGGAATAGATAATCTTAAACTAATTTCTAAAACAACCTGATCACTTTTTCCTAATGGCGGGCAAAAATCTATATTTGATACAAAATCACTGGACTTGGCTAAACTATGTCTAGTGTTGAGAGAGCCTGATTTTCAACAGCAGCAGATAGAAATCTTTGCTCACTACTATTCTCAGAAGCTTCCGTGCAAAGATTTTGCCAATCTGTCTTCGACAGATTAAAATCACCAACTACTAGGACTGGACAACTATTTTTAGACAACTCACGAAAACAGTCAAAAAGCTCAAACTTATCATTTAATGAAGGACTTCTATAAAACGCAGTAAAACGAATTATTTTTCTAGGGCCAGTAACATGTACATCAGGACAAATAAACTCAATTAAATCAGGAGACTGAAAATCCTGCACTATGCTCTATGATAGTGAACAATATATATTCACAAAAATCCTTCTCTTTGCTTTCACATTAACTTCAAGGGAATAACCGTTTAAGGGCAAATGGTAAACAGATGGATCACTACAGTTCTTTGGTAAAACTTCCATGACTACTATAATATGCGGATTCCTCTCAGAGATTTTCACACTAAATTCATCGGACTTATAGCATAAATCTCAGATCAGTCAACATTAGTATACAAAACAATTAACTCATGAATTTTGAGCTTGTCCTTCCTATGGGGCACGAAAATTAGCCAAATTCACAAGTTCTGGTCCAATACTGCCACGACGTATTTTCCAACCCATTTCGCTGGCTGACACATTTACCTCGAGCTCCACTTTCAATGCATCGTAAGTCTTTTTCTCAGTAAGATCTACACTGGTTCGGTCGTGAGATATCCCGAACTGAGGACGTCGAGTCTGAAGTAATTTCATTTTCGATAGGAGAAAATTACAAACGGTACCACATTCTAATGAAGATTTAAAAATGATCTTAATTGGTCTAACTTTATTCTCTTACAGTTTTCTAAGCCTTACAGAAAAACTGCACTTAAAGGAGCAATCTCAAAATATTCCGTTGTTTAGAACGGCCAAATCGCTGACACTTTTTCTCTTTCTGTCTCCAAATGCATGTTTTCTGCTATACCAAAAAGTATCAGATTTTTCTGTTTGTGAATTACATCTGACAAGTATTGAGAGCTTTTACAAGATGGCGCAGCAGTTGCCTCTAGTTTTGTTGTAATGTCAGTAGAAATATTTTCGCTGAAATTTTGTATTTCTTGTATAGCTTAACATCATCCATAGGGCATTTGTTTTGAATTTCAACTTCAAGGTTTGTAATTCTTTGAATGATAGGATCTAGTTCCTTCTTTAATTCGAACTTGAATTCTTCTTTAAATTGATCGAAAAAGCTACTCATCTCAGTACGAATAATTAATTTGTAAGGTTAAACCTTAACAATTACATACGAGTTTTTTTCTTTTCTCAGCGCTCTTAAAGAATGATTTTAAGTAATAGATGACACCACAACTGATTTTTCAATTGGGTGAAAATGGGCTCAGTAAGCTTGCGTGCACGCTTACTGAGCATAAATGAACCAAACTCAAAATCAGTTAACATAATGTAACCTAAGTATAAAATCAGTTGTGGTGTCATTTATAACTTCAAATCATCATTTTTCTAATGAATGCCGAGAAAAGAAAAGAATCCTCATGGAACTGTTAGGTTTCATCTCAATAGTTTTTTTTCAAAGTGTTTTCTGTTTTGTTACATTTCACCTTAAAAGTTTTTTTCCAAGTGTCTTCTAGTTTGTTACGTTTCGCCTTAAAAGGGGGCATTGGGGCTCTGGACAGGCTACTTGGGGCCTTGTAGGAGGACTTTGGGAACTGGTGGGGGGGGGTATTGGTTCCTGGATGAGAATGTGGGGACCCAAACTCATGCACAAGCCCTGTATAGGGCTTTTGTTGCCCTATAAACTATTAAACAAAAAATTTGTTTAATAAAACTATTAAACAAAGTTTGTTTTAACTTGGAATGTTACGACGTTAAAAAATGACTATCGCATCGACATTTTGACTGACGAATTCAGACGGTTTGAACTGGATTTATTAGGAGTTTCAGAAACTCATATCCCAGGGGTAGGAAGCATGAAATTAGGTGACATAGAATTTGTTTACTCAGGAAGGAAGGATGGGGTACATAGACAGGGAGTAGGGCTCATGATGAATAAGGAAGCTGCTAAGTCTTGTTTAGGCTGGGAAGGTATTAATAATAGAATACTAATTGCTCATTTTATGACTAAAAAGTTTAGGGTATCAGTTATAGTAGTATATGCCCCCATTGAACCAACTGATGGAGATACTAGTGACTCAGATGAATTTTACTTACAGTTACAGGAGCAAATAGACAGGGTACCAGGTAGAAATATGGTGTTTTTGCTAGGAGATTTTAATGCCCAGGTTGGTAGAAATAGGGATAGATGGTATCCTAGCCTAGGTAATTTTGGTGTAGGAAAAGAAAACAGTAATGGCTATAGGCTTTTGCAATTTTGTAGGTATAACAACCTAGTTATAACCAATACGGTGTTTGGTCACAAAATGGCCCATAAGTTGACATGGTATTCACGTGATGGTAAGACAGCAAACCTTATTGATTATGTTATTGTAAACAGAAGACTAGCAGGATCAATACAAGATACTAGGGTGTATAGGAGTGCCGTTATTGATGTTAAAAGTAAAGATCACCATCTAGTAGTGTCTAAGGTTAATTTAAAGCTGAAATTTCGGAAGAGTAACTCCCTCCCGGAAAGTTATGATGTTGGTAGACTTCAGGATGAAAATTTAAGAAAAAAATTCCAGGAACAGTTGAGTACTAAACTTGAGGGTTTAAAATTTGACAATGTGGAAGATGGATGGAATAATTTCAGAAAAACAATTTGTGAAGTTGCTGATGGTGTCCTAGGGAAGAGTGCTAAGACAGCAACTAGGAATATTAGTGAAAAAGCTTTAGGTTTAATAGAGAGTAGAAGGGGTTTGTATAAGAATTATCTGAGCGATAGGTCGTATGAAAACAAAAGGAATGTAAAGAAAGTGGAGAAAGCATTAAAATATGAACTAAGGAGATGTGAAATGGAGGCGATGGATAAAATTGCTGAGGATCTGGAAGATGCGGCTAGACGGCATAATAGTAAAATATTATACTGGCATGTTAATAAATTGAAAGGGAGTAGCCGATCCGGACTAGTCCCAGTTAAAGATAGAAATGGGGTCACAATTAGTGATAAGGAAAAAGTTAAAGAAAGATGGGTGGAACATTTTGAGAATGTGCTAAACCGAGATACAGTTGCAGGAAAAGATATAGACGAAAATGAAAAAGTTTGTGATACCTTGGATGTGAAGGAAGATTTGTTTAGTGAGGAAGAATTAGCGACAGTACTAGAAGGATTAAAAAATAATAAGACCCCAGGTGCTGATAGTATGATTAATGAGTTCCTTAAATAGGGTGGCTCTGAGGTTAGGAATAAGCTACTGAAGATTATGAACATGATTTTTGAAAAAGGGGAAGTACCCAATGATTTTAGGAAAACCTTAATTAAACCACTGTATAAGAAAGGTGACAAGAGTGAATGTCGGAATTATCGAGGCATTAGTCTGGTCTCTGTAGGTAGCAAATTACTGAGTAATATGATACTTTTTAGACTGAGACATGCTGTAGACAAAGTTTTAAGGGAAGAACAATGCGGTTTTAGAAAAGGTAGAGGATGTGTCGACCATGTTTTCACTCTTAGGTTAATAATTGAGAAGTCCCTTCGTTGTCAAACACCTTTGGTCCTTAGTTTTATCGATTATGAGCAAGCTTTCGATTCTGTTGATAGAACAGCGTTAACAAAGGTCTTATCGTTATATGGTATACCAGAAAAATACATTAAAGTGATTTGCACTATATACGAGAATAATACTGCTGCGGTTAAGGTAGGCAATGAGCTTAGCAACTGGTTCTGTATTAAATCAAGAGTTAAGCAGGATAGTGCTCTATTCTCCTTTATGTGGATCATTTTGATGGACTTCGTCTTAAGGAGCACAGGAAAGGCAATTGGAGACCATGGAATCAAATGGGGAGGAAGAACGCTCCTGGACTTAGATTATGCTGATGATTTAAGCATATTAGATGAAAGTGTGAGCAAAATGAATGAATTTTTAGAGGTTTTACGAGTTCAGGGTGCTAAAATAGGCTTGAAAATTAATGTTAAGAAGACTAAGTCACTAAGGTTAGGAATAAGTGAAGATGAACAGGTGACCTTAGGTAACGAAAAGATTGATCAGGTTGGGAGCTTCAGTTACCTTGGTAGTATTATTAGTAAAGATGGTGGGAGCAGTGAAGATGTTAAAAGTAGAATAGCTAAAGCTCAGGGTGTTTTTTCACAGTTAAAAAAAGTTTGGAAGAATAGAAAGATAAGCCTACAAACCAAGATTAGAATATTGGAAGCTACAGTGATGACAGTGGTCAAATATGGCTCTGAAGCATGGACACTCCGAAAAGCAGATGAAAATTTACTAGATGTTTTCCAGAGAAATTGCCTACGGATTGTTCTGGGTACCCGGCTGACTGACCGTATTTCAAACAGTAGGTTGTACGAAAAGTGTGGTTCAATCCCGCTTTCTGGGGCTATAATGAAAGAAAGGTTGAGATGGCTAGGCCACGTTCTACGGATGAAGGATGACAGATTACCGAAGATTGTCCTTTTTGGCCAACCGTCTGGGGCTACACGGAAAGCAGGTCGTCCTTGTCTGGGTTGGGAGGATGTCATAAATAAGGATTTAAAGGAAATGGGAACTTCCTGGGAGGGTGTAAAGAGGGAGGCTTTAAATAGATTAGGTTGGAGGAGGAGCGTGCGTAGCTGTGTTGGCCTCAGGCGGCTTGGTGCTGCATTGAGTTATTAGTAGTAGTAGTAGTAGTAGTAATGAATTGTCTGTAGCGGTAGTAGTAGTAATCCAGCCCAAGAATGCTACTCTGGTTCCCATATTTGGATGAACGTAGGCAGACCTATTTCTTTCGTTGACTAGTTATCCTTCATTTTTACTTATTTTTTTCTTTCGCTCAACATTTTTGCTATTTGTTCTTTATCATTCCGAGAAAAATCGTAACTTTTTTGTGCTATAGAAGACAGATGCCGAAGTTTCGTCTCTTTGGAAGTTATCCCTCGCTTCCTTATTTTTAAGCTTATTTTGATAAGAATTTGTCTTATTTTTTGTTAGTATATGAAGGGGGAAACTGGAGAGTCTAAATAGCTCCTGAATGCTAAAAGAAAACTAGACCTCTAGTACTATGGCTCTATGAAGTGTTTCAGTTACTGTGGCCCATGGATCATTATTATGGAGCAGTAAGCGGGAGAATGTCTCATTTTGAAAAAGAACTTGGGTTGTTCTGTGATGTATCCCATCATCAAAATAAGTTAACACCTCCATAATAAGTTTTGTGTACACGAAGTAACACCGGAAGGGCGTTTTGAACATTTTCTATTTTGATCACCTCGTATGTGACATCTCCAGGGTTTTCAAGGTGGCAGGGGAACAATCAGGGTCTAAGCCTTAAAGAGGCACAGGGTGACATTTTCTTAATTGATGGGATTTCCGTGCAATTTAATGTAGAAAGGTAGTAAAGGGGGGAGGGGTATGGAGAAACAGATCCTTACGCTTCGATCTTGGCTCTCAACTGCCTTGGATAGCCCATGACAATTTTCTGTTTTATCGACTATCTATGAAACAGTCAGCTATGGGATGTAAAACTTACACCTTTAACAAGAAATGACCAAAAAATCTAGCGCATAAGCTACTCGTTTCTAGAAGATTCCTTTCTGGTGAACGTGGTTGACAACAATCTACCCCGTCACTTACAGAAGTCGGATCAGGTATTTATAACCAAAGCCGGTATTATAGCTGTTGCCCAGGTTCGGTTGCACTCTGCCAGCTTGCCCTCTAATTAGCCTGACGAAAAATTATTTTGAAACTCCCACTCTCCGGCAGAGGCTGGATTAGGTTCAAACCCTTGATCATTTATAACTCGTATCATCTGCAAATCATATTTATCTCTACTGAAATTAATCTCTACTGAAATTAACTGACTACATCCGACTATTTGGTGTGCGTGCTATCTCTTGGGGATGAGGGAGACCGTCAGGCGGGGTTGCTATTCTTGTCAAATCTCACCTTGCCACCCAACTGGTTAGTAAAGATGAGCATTACATAACTGTGAAAATTGGGGATACTTATGTGCTCTCCGTCTATTTTCCAACCGACCACCGTGATCTTGCCTTGGAAGATCACGCCAAACTAGTGCACTCTGTAAGGAAATGTTTAGATAAGTATGTTCAGGGGATCTTTTTGGGAGACTATACTGGTGATCTACCGCTATTGCTGGTCTGGAACCTGTCTTGAACGGTTGCTCCTTCACCTGTGTCCATCATTCAGGCTATACTAGCTCTTTGGATTTCTTTCTCTGTTTTAAAAATATAAAAGCGCTCGATAATCGTCGTGTTGACACCGGCGTATCAGTTTCTGGTCATTGAATGGAAAAAAAAAATGACTTAACATCATACTCATGGGCTCAAGACAGTATTTTGACAAAAATTAAAATAACATTCCAGTTCCTTCAGCAGAATGCAGATATATTAGCTAGTGAAAAACAGATTCTGTTAAAAATATACTGTTCTGAGCTTACCCAAGCCATGCGATGTGCAGAAGTTGCTGTTGTACCTAAACGTAAAGTACGCGTTGCATCTGTAGTTCCTTAACCCTGGCTAGTACGAGCATGTGAAACTTCTAAATTTTGATATCGTGTTTGGAAAGATTGCAGACCTCGTTTTGGTGTTGTTAACGATGTTAGACTTCATACTAAGTGTAATTTTTCTAAGATCCTTAGTAAATATAAGGCAGATGTTATAGATAAATATAGCGGTAGGCTGTTAAGAAACCCTAATGAGATATGGCGGTTCGTTGGCGAAATGAATACCGAATGCGAGTCAAACCTCACCCTCTAAAGATGAATGGTTCAAATATTACAAAGTGAGTTCTCACCCCTTGATGCTACTTAAAAGATCAATTTTCTTGAGCGCTGGATATGGCCTTGAGTGATTATGAATCTCGTCAAGAAAAATTAGTAAATGTATTGTGAAACTCAAAAAGAAATATTCGTGTGGAATTGACCAGTTTTGTGGCATGCATCTAGCGCATGTACATTTAAATCTCTTACACCATCTTGGAATACTGTTCCAGATAATATTTAATAGTGGGTTAGTTCCTCATCTTTGTCGTGCTGGTGTTGTGACCCCTGTGCCTAAGAAAGGAAAAGACAAAAATAAGCGTAGTTCGTACCGACCTATAACTGTTTCACCAGTATTATGTAAATTATTAGAGCTGTTAGTTATTGACGAGATTACCCGAGTTTGTTCGGTGCGAGACAATCAGTTTGGCTTAAAAAAAGCTACAGTCGTGAACATATCCACCGAGTTATTGCAAATGTTGTGTTTGGCGTGGAAGAAAATAATAATATTTTTATTTTGGCTGGTCACTATATATCACGGGCGTTCGATTCTGGGATACATCCTAAGTTACTGCTTAGTGCCAGCCACCGTTGGCTCTTGATAGCTCAATCCTACGTGTCTACAAACATATGTATAGTAAACTTCATGCTTTTGTAAAAGTGCCAACTCAAAAAGATTTATTATTTCAAGAGCTATAATTTGCGTTTGGAAAGGTGTTGGGCAGGGTGGGGTATCATCGCCTCCATTTTATAATAACAGTGTGCTAGAGGTCCAGAAGAAAGTTCTGACATCGTTTATTTTTTTAGGCATTGATTTGTCATATTTAAATTATGCTGACGACGTCCTGAACCTCAGTCGGACCATTTCTGGTATTGACTAAAATTTTGAGATTTTATTTTCCGAATATAGGAAAATATGACTTGAGCTTATTGCTGAAAAGAATGAAGTTGTGTCAGTTCATGTCACGCAATCGGCCCATCCCCGAAATCGTTTGTCTTAATGGTCATCCTGTTAAGCTGTCGCCAAGCATAAATTACCTTGGATAATCCATTGGAAGAGACTTAAAGCATACTCAAGCACTTTTATTAGAATTTCTAGGTGCAAAGCCTAGCATTGCATACGGCCTGCCTGTTCCTTGCAAAGCAGGTTATAAAAGAAGAGTGCTTTCTAAAATTTATAACGCGTTTTCTTTGCCCCATTTGTTAGCCTTATCACATTTTTGAAATGTTTTTAGTACGTCAGTAAAGGAGCTTATTGTTCATTTTTTTTCGTTACGCTAAGTTCCTACTGGGTGTACCTCTGTGGGCCAAAAATCGGCGTATGGTTTCTGTATATGGAGTTGTTGATCCGTGTGCTGTTGTCGTGGAGCATTGGTTACGCTTTGAACATAATTTGGATACTTTAAATAGTTTATTTAGTGCTTTTTTTTATAAAAGTTTTTCTTATTGAAGTTGTTTTTTGTTTTCTTCTTTTTTCCCTTGTATGCTCCATTTTGACACCATTTTGTGTTTATTGGGTTAATAAAGTTTCATATATTCATTCGTTATCATCAGCAGTTTTTTCTGTCGTTTGGTTTAAAGACCCTCCCGTAGTACCTAGAAGATTCTAAAAAAAAAACAAAAAAAAACTTCGTTTATTATATATCCCAGTGTTCAAACTTGTTATGTTCAGAGAGGTTTGGTGTATTGCCACTTTTAGTTATTGTTATACCTTTCTGAACCATTCGTGTCTTAATTTAAGTCATAAGTGTGACTGAAGCATTTACGATGGGAGTTGAGGGGGCTAGAGACCTCTGCTAGTGAATAGGGTTGGCTGATTCTAAGCTTTGATCTTGCTTTTTGCTTGAGGTTACCTCTTATAACTATTTGTCTGTGTTTATTTTTACTCTTTTGATTCTAGAACCATTTCTTGGGGGGGATTCTTATTCAGTAAGTTGCGGATATAAAACCACAAGATCTGAAAAAAATGATCAAGTCTCATTGTACTTTCTATAACCAACATTTCAATGTAATCACCTCTGGTAGAAACCTAGGGAGGGACCCCTGACGAAATATATTCCTTTTAAAACTGATTCATTCAGGCATATGTGCATCAATTCATTTCGAATGGACACAATTCAAAAAACAAAACAGGTAAATCTTGCAAAAAATCACACTTCAAATTTGGTCAATGAAGTGCAATCAGAATCGTGACATCGCTTGCTAAGAGGTTAGTTCTTTGTGGTGTTTGGTTCTTCGGCGGATACAGGATTATCAGGAGATTAGAGATTGGATTTGATAGAGCTATTTTTCGTCAGAATTGAATCAATGTGAGTAAAAACTGCTCGAAGGCATATTTTTGTATTTACAGTATTTTTGTGAAAGTATTTTTAGACAACTGGAAAACTTGTAAATGTTTGTACTTTTCTTTCAGGGTCAGCATAATTATATTTAATGTTTCAAGGAATAAGCTGGTTTTGGTCAAGCAATTTAGACCTCGTAAGTATTCTTAGTATACATTTCAGGAAAACAAAAATGAAAGAAGAGAAACGTGCCTAGTCGTTTTTGATAGGTTATTGTGTCATGGGTTCGTTATATTATGACTAGAGAGAAAAATTGTCTTCGTATCTCGAACCTACCTGTGTACAAGAGAAGGATTCTTTTGAAATCGATATGAAATCCGAAGGATTCTTCTGGGGAAAATTAAAACCATTGACCTAAAATGCACGTTTTTGTATTTTGACCCCTCCACGTTTTCATGGAAAGTCCTTTGATTTTCTGATCCTCTGTTGCTTTATATCTAGTAGTCCAGTCAACGAAAAAAAATATCCAACAACAAACAGGACTATTTGGCTAAAAATATCAATAACCCATTAAAAAGCAAAATTAAAAGCATTATAGTAAGCAAATATCAGGTTGAAACACAGGAAAACAGTCTTTGTTTTGCAAAATAAGACAGCAAATTATGGAAAAGGACTAAATTATCTAGGATTTATTTATCATTTTCATGTTGATATAGTACACAGACATATGTGACACGAGTATTAGCAAGCTTACAGCACACCCAAACCCACATGCACATCAGCAAGACTTGTGGTCTGTGTGTGTTGTTAGTTCAATAGTAACTGATCTAAAAAAAGGGAGAGAATTTCAGAAGTATAAATTTCTGAAGACTATGAAATAAAACTAAACATGTCAAATAAGTCAACAATTTAAAAACAAGCATTTAAAACTGTAATGCCCCTACCCCTCTCCCTGGAATCCTCTTCTTAATTACCTTCTTTTTTTAGAGCGATTGAGTCTAAGTTACGTTTTCAAATTTTTATTGTTTCTAATAAATGAAAATAATTAAGTCCATGTAATTTCGAGCCAATAGCCCTGTCTCAATATTTCACGAACAGTTGTTTGGTAAGATTACCTCCGCTAAAAAAAAGAAAGAGCAAAAATATAATTGATAATTTGGGGAAAGGGCAAAATTGTTATGCTTTCGCTTAAAAATAGTTTCTTACAAACGCTCGAAGACTCTCAGACATGTTGAATTTGATGGTGAAGTTGTCGTCCAGAATTTTCCCTTTTTTTGGGCGTTTTCCCCCTTTTCTAAAATTATGTGTATTTGCTTATGCTTATAACTTCTGATTGGTAATTTTAAACTGAATTAATTTGACACAATTAGAATGAAGATAAAATCACAATTAGAATTAGAAAAATTAGAATTGTTATGCTTTTGCTTAAAAATAGTTTCTTACAAGCGTTCGAAGACTCTCAGACATGTTGAATTTGATGGTGAAGTTGTCGTCCAGAATTTTTCCTTTTTTTGGTGTTTTCCCCCTTTTCTAAAATTATGTGTATTTGCTTATGCTTATAACTTCTGATGGGTAATTTTAAAATGAATTAATTTGACGCAATTAGAATGAAGATAAAACGGTAATTACCACAATGTATATGTCGTTTTCAAGTTTTCATGTTTTGAAGTTTAGTAACTGTTGACAAGAAACGCTCTTTACTTCCCATTCATGACCTTTCGCGATTTGAAATTACAACAGACAAATTGTCAGCATTTGGGACAAGTTCAGCAGTTTTTTTATTCCCAACCACTATAGTCTTCCCTAGCAAATATCGTGGCAAAAATTAAAACGGCGCATGTTTCCTTTGCTTTCATTTTTTGTGTCTTTTCAAATCAGTTTGTTATTGTTAAATTTTTTTGTGTTTACTTGTGAGTGGTGGAGCCGTTTATTATCCTTAGTCAATAATTCCTGAATCAGCGTCGAATGTCGATTCATTTTTCACTTTTTTTTTTACAACGCGTTTTTCTGTATCGTCATTTTGTATAATTTTCTGCAAAGTGTGCAACCAAAATGGACTCGTATTTAAAAAAAGAATGTCTTGTTTCACAGTTGGTTTCACAAGTAAACAGGGTAGTGAACCTGTACAAAAATTAGCCATGTTTTTACAACCTATGTGTTGATGTTTTTCTTGAAGATTTTAGATTTGAGTCTGAGTGGGAGTTTGTTCAAAATGGAATCCGACACAGGAAAGTCAGTACTCTAATTGTATCCAATAAATTTGTTTGGAAAGGTGCTTTTTATAACATTACTTTTATTGTAGACCTTTCGTTCTTGGAGCTTCGGTGGAACATGTTCAACTCAGCGCCAAGAGTGATGGTTTGAGAGATTATCTTTTTTCTTTGTAAACTGTTATTTTTTTTTATTTTTTTTGTGGTTATCATTTTATAAATGAGAAGATATTGAAATGCTATTTAGTATCATTAATCCCTGAACTAACATATTGTTTTCGGTATATGGTGTCAGAGTGTAACTCTAGGTTACTTCGCCACCTGGCCAGTATTCGGTTTTTTTTTTACAGTTTGCGCTGAAGGAAAAAGTGACTAATTCTATTATTAATTAATTATATTCCAGAATTAGTGAATATCGTTTCTCATTCATATTCTTTATTTTAGCTATTTTCTATGCAGACTTTCCAGCAAGTGCAAAGCCTAAAATAGGCGACAGGATAAGTGTAGCGGCCCATGATGTAACAAAAGGGTTCACAATTGAGCTCTGTGCTGGTATCATTGATAAAAACAAATCATTGCCTGAGATTGCAGCAGAAGAAGTTATGGAAGAATGTGGATATAAAGTAGACCCAAAGAACTTAGAGCAAGTTTCCTGCTACAGGTGATGCATTTTTTATGTGGCTTTTATTTATTTTGTTTTTGATGTAAATTGAGCGGTCTTGATCTAGGAAAGGTCGCTCCTGTTCTTACGTGTATCTCTGCTAAGACGGGATTCTTTTCACCTCAAAAAGTATATGAAGTCTGTACCTGGGTCACTACAATAAAGATGACTTAGTAAAAAGTAAATATTATTTATCCCTAGTCATATCATACAGAAGGGGTGGTCGTAGAAACTCGGTAGGGTCTCATTTGGTTGTTAATTGAAAGCCCTAGTGCTCTTTATAAGGACCAAAGGTGATTAGAGTGCAAACAGCCCTTCTCCTATACTGTTTTGCCTCCGGGCACCTTGTAAATCCCCACGGCATCGGAAGCAGTTTGTTAGTTATCTCTTTTGTTCAGAACAGTAAAAAAGTTCAATAAATATGGCTCCGGCTATTATGTAACCCCAGCAGATCCACGAGCAAGGACTCGAGCCTTTTGGCCAAGGAGACCACCAGCCAGAAAAACTAGAGCAGAGGATTTGTTTTGCGCATAAATGGGCCGAGGAACTATTTGCCCTCGATTAACCAGACTCAGCGTAGTTTCAGTGAGGCTAGACCAAAGAAGATAACGGCCTCGGAATATATATCATCAGCAAAGACGAAAAGAAAAACAAATTTGTGACGCCGAAAAATCAGCCCAATGCCTTTTGCCTGGTCGGTCTAAAAAGCCAAGTGGACCTCAATACAATCAAAAAACAAAACACAAAAACAAAACAACTAATTTGTCATTACGTAATGCTGAACATTTTCCGTCTTTCGCCGGCTTGAAAAGCTAAGTGAACCACATTGCAAAAAAAACTAGGCTATATGTAATCATAAAGCCAGAAAATATGTCCTATTTTACTTTGTCTCTCATAGGCTTGAAAATTATAAAGCATTTAAACTAGGGTAAGAATACCTCAATGAAGAAAAAAGTTATTGTGCGGAAATTTTTTTTTTTCGAACTGGGACTCCATAAAATGGCCCACAACCTTTTTTCCTATAATAAGCTTGTAACTTGCAGGCCTTGTATGTAGACAGAAAGATTGAATATGTTTTTTTCTTCCAAAGATTGCCTCAATGCCATATAACACAAAATATTCTGTGCATTTTCAATCAATTGGATCGAGAATTCTATTAACCGTCCATTCCCAATTTTAAAGTATTAAAAATTTTTTCACAAAGCCACTGTAGGTCGAAAATTTTAACTGAATGTTAGTTTTTGGCCGTAAAGTTTAGAAAACACAAATTAAAACTGAGTCAGTTAAAAAAAAAGATAGACTCTAATTTAAATTCATCGTTTCAAACAAAAAATCAAAAGAATAGATACATCAAAAGAATCAGATTTTAATGCTGATTTTACATATATAAGTTTAATCGAATTTAGTCTTTAACATCAAAAGTTGTGAGCCAGAAAAATTTGCCTTATTTTGGAAAATAGGGTGGGGGGCTAACACCACTTAAAAGTCATCGAATCTTAACGAAATTCACACCATCGCATTCAGCGTATCAGAGAACCCTACTGTAGAAGTTTCAAGCTCCTATCGACAAAAATATGGAATTTTGTATTTTGTGCCAGAAGACCGATCGCGGGTGCGTGTTTGTTTTTTTTTTGTTTTTCCCAGGGGTGATCATATCGAACCAGTGGTCCTAGAATGTTCTAAGAGGGCTCATTCCAACGGACATTAGATATTCTAGTGCTTTTTTTAAGTGACCAAAAAAATTGGAGGGCACCTAGACCCCCTCTCATGCCCATTTTTTCTCGAAATCAACAGATCAAAATTTCGAGATAGCCATTTTGTTCAGCTTAGTCGAAAAACCTAATTAACTATGTCTTTGGGGACGACTTGCTCCCTCAGAGTCCCCGGGAGAGGGGCCGCAAGTTATAAACTTTGACCATTGCTTACATACAGGAATGGTTATTTGGAAGCGTACAGACATTTTCAGTTTTTTTTAGTTAAGGGGGGGAGGGGTTGAGGGGAGGGGTCTATTTGGGAGGATCTTTCCATGGAGGAATTTCTCATGGGGGAGCAAAATTTCCATGAAGGGGACACAAGATTTTCTAGTATTATTTAAAACAAAAACAATGAAAAAATAAATATGAAAAAGTTTTTTCAACTGAAAGTAACGAACAAAATTAAAACTTAAAACGACAGAAATTATTAAACAATTCATCTCCTTCTAAATACCTCGCTCTTTACGCTAAAATATTTTTAGTAATTTAAACAATTATTTTACGGCCTTTGTGATTCAAGGGGCCATACTTAAAGAATTGGGACAAAATTTAAGCACTAGTGTAAAGAGCGAGATATTCAGAAGTGGGGCATCAAAACATGCATCGATTCAAAAACGTCCAGAAATTAAATAAAAAAAACAAGTTTTTTTAACTGAAAGTAAGGAGCGACATTAAAACTTTGAACGAACAGAAATTATTCCGTATATGAAAGGGGCTGTTCCTTCCTCAACGCCCCGCTCTTTACGCTAAAGTTTTTTACTGTTATAAAATGTTGAGTTGAGAGAAAGAGTTAAAGTTTGATAGCGTAAAGAGCGGGGCGTCGAGGAGGGAACAGCCCCTTTCATATACAGTGTAATTTCTGTGCGTTTTAATGTTTGCTTTAAAAGTTTTAAAGTTTTAATGTGGCTCCTTACTTTCAGTTAAAGAAAGTTTTTTTTATTTAATTCCTAAAAAGGAAAAGGACTATGTGCACTATCCAACTATATATATATCAAATATAGTTGGACAGTGTACACAATGAATCGTGATGTGGTGACTACTAGCTGTGATGAACTGTCTTTGCAAACATAGTCGTATGTTCGTATTGTCATAGTCGTATTGTCCGGGGGTGGGGAGGGCGGGGGGGGGGGGGGTCAGAAAAATCTTCTCTTTAGATTTTTTGAAAATCTTCCTTTCCAAAAATCTAATTAATAAATCTTTATCGAATTTTTAGCCGATTCGACGCACGTCATTAAACAACAGAAAAGGACCTGGCTGGAAAAATGTGGTTTTTTGGGGAAGTATAAAAAGTAAATTTTTCTAGTAGTTGAAAGAGAACCTTGGATTTCCTTAGTTTGAACTCGGCCAGGACCAACGCATACTTGTCTAGGTATTTGGGATCGACTGTGGTGTTGCAGTTATCTACGCCTGCGGCTGCTAGCACTGGGTGTTTCGAACCCGGCGGGCCCTCCTTAACAAGCGTTAAGGACCCCCGAAAAAGATTCACGCCAGGCAGTTGACCGTTGGGCAACTACAGTCCTCAGGCGCAGCGAACCGAGTGACCTAAGAGCATTACAGTGGTGGCAGTGGAGGGATAGATAACTGCAACACCACAATCGATCCCAAATCCTATATATATATATATATATATATATATATATATATATATATGTATATATATATATATATTTATATATATATATCTAAATATAAAAATAAGTTGTCTTTGTGTGTGTGTGTGTCTGTCAAGTGACGTCATGTTTGTGTGTCGACTGACTTCATGTTTTCGACTGACGAAATTACAGACCGGGACATCGGGACACAAATGACGACCGGGACACCGGAACATAGGGAATATAAATGACGACCGGGATACTCAAAGAGAAAGTGACCGGGACACAAGGAATGTTCGATTAGCAATCACCATCAACAAAGCACCGTCACACAAATGACGACCGGGACACAGGGAGTATAAATGACGACTAGGACATAAGTAAAAAAAACTAAAAAAAGGTAAAAACTAAAAAGAAAAAAAAGCTAAAAACTAATAAAAAAACTAAAAAAACTAAAAACGAAAAAAAATAGAAAAAGGAAAAAAATGAAAAATAAAGGAGAAAAACAAAACTAAAAAAATAAAAGTAAAAAAAAATAAAAAGAAAAAATAAAAAAAATAAAAAAAAACTAAAAAGAAAAAAAGGGGAAAAATACAAAAATTTATTTCATCATATACCATTTCAAAAACGAATGTATATACAGACCGGGACACCGGGATACAAATGACGACCGGGACACAGGGAATATAAATGACGACCGGGACACAGGGAAACAACTACAACGGGGACGCCGGGGGGCACAGGGGGATATATAAATGACGACGGGGACACAGGGAATGTTCGATTAGCAATCACCATCAACAAAGCTCAAGGGCAATCATTAGAATCATGAGGTATAACTAAAAAAACTAAAAAAAGGTAAAAAACTAAAAACTAAAAAAAGACCAATTCAAAAACGAATGTATATTCAGACCGGGACACCGGGACACAAATGACGACCGGGACATAATGAATATAAATGACGCCCGGGACACTCAAAGAGAAATCACAGACTGGGACACTGGGACACAAATGACGACCGGGACACAGGAAATATAAACGACGACCGGGACACAGGGACACAACTACAACGGGGACGCCGGGGGGTACAGGGGGATATATAAATGACGACGGCGACACAGGGAATGGTCGATTATCAATCAGCATCAACAAAGCTCAAGGGCAATCATTAGAATCATGAGGTATAGATCTGAATACGGATTGTTTTTCCATGGACCATTATATGTTGCATGGTCAAGAGTCGGTAAACCTGACAATCTATTTATATGCACAGACAATGGGACAGCAAAGAATGTTGTATATTCGCAAGTTTTACGTAAATAAAAACATATATATATATATATATATATATATATGTTTTATATATATATATATATATATATATATATATATATATATATATATATATATACTAGCTGTTGCGGTGGCGCTTCGCGCCACCCCAGCACCTAGTTGGTGGGTCGCTTCGCGCCCCCCAAGCCCCCCCGCGCGCGTAAGTCGTTACGTGCCATATTAGTTACGCGCCATTGTAGTTGTGTCCCTGTGTCCCACCTGTGAATATAGATAGATTTATATATGTGTTTCAAACTACGTAAAAATTGCGAATATACAACATTCTTGGCTTTCCCATTGTCTGTCCATGTACAAAGCCGTATGTACTAATAATGACGTCATATGCAAACGCTCTTTTTACAAACAAACAAACATGCATACACACAACTCGTTTTTATATAGATAGATACAATACAAATTAACTGCGTAAAACTTGCGAATATACAACATTCTTCGCTGTCCAATTGTCGCAGCATATAAATAAATTGTCAGGTTTACCGACCCTCGAACGTGCAACGTACAATTGTCCATGGGAAAAACAATCAGTATTGAGATCTATACCACATTTTTCTAATGATTGACCTTGAGCTTTGTTAATGGTGATTGCAAATGCTAATCGAATTGGGAATTGCAATCTTTTAAATTGAAAAGGCAGATCCGTTGGAATCATGGGAATGCGAGGAATAAGAACAGCCTCATCCTCAAAAGGCCCTGTCAAGATTGTGGCCTCTATTAGGTTTTCCATTGTTTTTTTTTTACGGCAAGTCGCGTGCCATTGCAAAGCTTTGGTGGGTTGATATTTCTTAAAAGTATTATTGGTACGCCTATTTTTAGTTGTAGCACGCGTGGTGGAAACCCTGAAAGATCCACGGAATTTAAAAATTCAGATGGATAATTAACCGCTTCATTTGGTTCCAAAACTGTGTCGACTGACTTGTAAAGGACTGCCTGGTCTCGAATCTTGGTCAAAACAATATTGTTGATTTCGTGGACGTCTATATTTTTGGGTGCGAGAATCGCTCTTTCACTTAGCCATTTATTATTTTTATAATTTTTTAGAATATTCGGAAATACTTTTTCAATCAATTCATTTTTGGACGTCACTAAATTACAGAAATCAGCAGGTAGTTGTATACGTCCTGAAATTGAGTCTACTGGGAGCTTTCCGTTTCCAATTGCCAGCAATTGATCTGAAAATGTTTGACCAGAGTCATCGTTTTGCAATCGGACACGCATATTTGTAGTTAATTTTAATGTTTTTACGTGTGCCCATAAATTAGAATTTTTCAGGCAAGCATTCATTTCGTCTGCAGGAGTTGATCTAGGTATTATAGGTAATGTTTGCCTGAAATCTCCCGCAAGCAATATTAATGTGCTGCCAAAGGGTTTCGACTTCCCTCGCAAATCTTTCAAGCATTGACCCAGAGCCTCGAGCGATTTTTTGTGTGCCATTGTGCACTCATCCCAAATAATAAGTTTGCTTTACTGCAATACTTTACCCATCCCAGATGATTTGGAAATATTGCACATGGGAGTTTCTGTTGAATGCAAGTTCAGAGGCAATTTCAAAGCGGAATGAGCAGTTCTTCCACCAGGCAGCAATGTTGCGGCTATTCCGGACGACGCAATTGCCAACGCTATATCATTTTTTGATCGAATTGATGCCAGAATCAGTTTTATCACAAACGTTTTACCAGTACCTCCTGGCGCATCCAAAAAGAAAATTTCTCCAACGTTGTTATCGACACAATGCATTATCGTATCATAAATGTCTTTTTGTTCCGACGTTAACTTGGAAATGTTATTTTGTACATACGACAATAGAACCATACGTATGCACAAATCTTCTATAATAAATAAAGTGTAGTTATAAATTTCTGATGTAAAATCAAAAGTCATATCTGACGTCTCTAACTGTTTTCGATGGAGTATATCTTCGGACATTTTTTACTTATATTTTTCCCATAACTCTGTAGGAGCTGATGGAGAGCAAGTTGTTAAAATGATGCCAAACAATGCACGAATTTGACCTGGGGTTGACGTTTCGCACGCGTGATTGATGCAGTTATCCCAGTGTTGGTCATTCTCCAATAAATTCAGAGCTTGGCATGCACTACGGTAAGTGTCATGTATAGTACCATTTACAGTCCTCAAATACTCAAAGGATGTCGGACCGGGCACATTCACCAAAAGCAGGCGTAGAAAGAAGCATTCATGTTGATTGGGGTGAACGGTGTAGTCTTCCTATCGTGGTATCTTTGAAGATGGTAGGTTTGCCGTCGACTGACTTACCCTGTTTTCGACGTTCAAATACTTTATTTTTAGTATTCCACGTGTAATACGAAGGCACTCCAGTATACAGCAGTTTTTTTGCAAAAGAATCATTTTTGCAAAGCGAAAAGAAAGCGGTTAACTTTGTATCCGGTGGATTCAGGGCTCTTTGTTGCACGTTGGTTTCCGAGAAATAAACACGTTGACCATTCTGTAAATGTACCGCTAAGTGAACAACAGCTGGACTACGTTCATGTATCGGAAATGAAAGAATTCGCCAAACAGCTTCATTACTGCTTATGTATCTTCCAGCTTGATATTGTACGATTTCGTCGATATCTTTGATTTCGGGCTGCAAGCTAAAAACTGCCATGTCACTGCCTTTGTTGACGTATTTACATATGTATTTGATTGCCTTTACGGAGTTACAGTATTCAACGTTTATGTGTGCATTAAATGTTTTTGATAATAATGGGGAATATGGAACAACCCACTGGTTATCTACTTCGATGGTGGTACCGTTACGCTTCTTTATTATTTCTGTTTTACCGCCATCTTCAGTAGATCTTCTTCTATATTGTGGGTAACCATCATTGCCAGTAATTGTGTTGGATACTAAATGTCGAGGATATTGCTTTGTGCACCTTCCTTTGGCCATGCATGGTGAATTTTCGTTCAGTGCACCGCAAGGTCCATGTATCATATTTTTTACAATAATATCATGTAACCCCTTATCGACATTTTCATCAGGTATTTCAGCGGAAATCACGTCATCAATTTCGTTCGAAGTAATTTTTTTATGTAGCCAGATTAGTACATGTGCGTGTGGCAAACCTCGTTTTTGCCATCCCACTGAGTACATCCAGCATCGCACTGACCCAAACACTTCAAGTTTTACTATGTAGTTTATCAGTGATTTCAACTTTTGCCGGAAGACACGGGCCGTAATGTCATGTCTATGAACCGCCGATTGTCCTTGAAGTAAAAGCTGCAGTATCTCGTCCTAAGATTGATTACATGTAAATGTAAATAAATAAATCTGGACGACCATAGAGACGAACATACGCAATAGCATCTTGAGCATATTCATGCATATGACGGGGACTGCCAGCATATGACGAAGGTAAAATTGTTAATCTTCCAACGTTTGTGATATTACCGTCATTACCGTCATTTATAACTGCATCTCGCAAATGAATGTATTGTTCAGAGCGGAGCTTGGTCTGAATCAGACCAACAAGAACCTACAAGGGCAACAGATACACAACTTTCGAGTTACGTCATGTCATCATGTCGTCATGTCGTAATGAAGTTAGTTGTCGTCATGTTCGTAATGACGATGAGGTCATTAAAAGTATTTGAGAAAATCGTTCTTAGACAAATTCTTAATTGTAAGAAGATCGTGGACGGAAAAATGTTTAATTGTAAAATGACTGAAGAGCCTACAATGTCATCGTCATAACAAACATGACAACAACTAACTTTATGACAACATGACGTCATGATGACATGACTTCACTCGACAGACAGACATAACCCACAAACAACTTATTTATATATATATATATATATATATATATATATATATATATATATATATATATATATATATATATATATATATATATATATCTATTTAAATTCACAGGTGGGACAAAGGGACACACCTACAATGGCGCGTAACTAATATGGCGCTTAACGACTTACGCGCGGGGGGGGGGGGGGTTGGGGGGTGGGCGCGAAGCGCCCCCACCAACAGCTAGTATATATATATATATATAAATAAATATATATATATATATATATATATATATATATATATATATATATATATATATATATATATATAGGGGAGATGTGGGGAAGATGAGACAAGGGTCAGACGGGACATGGTACCTTTGTGAAAAAAAAAATTGTGCAAAAATCCCGCCTGAATGACGAACGACGTGCCATCTATCAGTAAGTATGCATGTGTTTTCCTGAAGAAATCGAGAAACATTTTCATCAGAGATTTTAGGTAAGAGTTTTTTTATGGGTGTTTGAGTAAGAAAAAGGACCTGGTTTTTACAAGAAATCTTTTGAACAGTTCGTCGGAGGGTATTGAATGTTTTTTTGTCTGAAGTAGTTTTCTTTATGCTACAAAATGTTGTTCAGTGGTTGACCTGAACTACCATCTAGGGGCAAAAGATGAACTTTGTGTTGAAAGCTAAATGTTTGGGTACTCTGGGACACGTGTTCCTGGGTACCCTGGGACACTTTTTGTCCATTGTGTTCCAGGGTACCCTCATTTCAACAACTGATAATGTAATGTTAAGGTCAAGCTGTGAGACGGAACTGCCTGATATACACCAGATAATCTTTCAAACTGTGTTAGCCATGGCAACAATAAAAACGGTTCTTTGCTTTTCGTTCCTAAAAGTATCATTTTTTGCAGAATGCCGAGGAAGAGGAAGTCTGATCCCTCTCTTTATGCCTGGGACGAAGAAAACATGAAGACTGCTGTAATGGCTCACTTAAAAGATGGAATGCCAATCAGAACTGCAGCAACACTGCATGCTGTTCAGAAATCGACACTTTCTCGGTACTGTAAGGCATATTCCGCGTCGGCAGACGAAGAAAAAGCTGCATTTCGCTTCACACCACGCTATGATGTGAAAAAAGTATTCTCTTCTGAAATGGAAGATTCACTCGAATCTTATTTTCTACTTTCATCACGAATGAACTACGGACTTACGAAAAAACGGACAAAGAAATTAGCTTGGGAATTTGCCAAGGCGAACACCCTGAAATACCCTAAATCATGGGATGGCAATGAAGCAGCAGGAGAAGACTGGTATAAAGGTTTCATGGAGAGACATACAAGAATTTCCTTGAGGAGACCGGAAAGCACCAGTCTTCATCGCAACCTTGGTTTCAACCGTGCCGCAGTTGACACATTCTATAAACATCTTGAAGAGCTACAGTCGAAGTTTCATTTTCCAGCTGACCGCATCTACAACATGGATGAGACGGGCTTATCGAATGTTCAACAGAAATGCAGGAAGGTACTTAGCCCTAAAGGTGTAAAGCAGCTAGGAGCAACTACATCACAGGAAAGAGGAAAACTAGTTACAATGGTTGGAACTATCAATGCGATGGGAAGCTTCATTCCCCCTTACCTTATCTTTGGAAGGACCCGCTTTGTTGAAAGACTCTTAGATGGGGCACCACCAGGGACAAAAGCTGTCGCCAGTGGAAAGCCCGGAAATGCATGGATGACGACCGAGTTATTCCTTGGCTACTTTGAGCACTTTAAAAGGTGCGTAAGGTGCTCTCCTAAGCAACCAGTCCTTCTTCTCATGGACAACCATGATAGTCACATGAGCTACAGCTTCATTTCTGCTGCGAAAGAGATGGGGTTGCAAATACTGACATTTCCTCCACACACGTCAAACAGGCTGCAGACCCTTGATGTGACCGTCTATTCACCGCTTAAAACATATTTCTACCAAGCTATTGAAAACTGGCTAAGAAACCATCCTGGAAGACCAGTCACGGAATACGAAATCTCTGAACTTCTTGGGGTTGCTTTCCCTAAAGCATTCAACCCAACCAACATAATGAGTTTGTTTTTCTAAACCAGGAATCCATCCGTTTAATCCCAATGTCTGGGAAGAATCAGACTTTCTTCCATCCCTGACTCCCGTCAGCAATTCCTGCGATCCGACAGATGAAGTGCAGATCAATGTCGGCGCAGGGGCAGCTCATCAACGCAAGCGGACAGTGGGCTGTCAGACAGGGAGTCAGTGGGTGCTGGTGGTTCAGTCTGTGTTCTGCTCGATCAAATACTTCCCCTTCCTAAACGTCAAATTGATATTCAGAAAAAAAAGGAGGAAGGAAGCCTGGCCAGTCCAAGATTTTGACTGCAACCCCCGTTAAGGATGCCATTTTTGAAACAGAGAGGCAGAGAGACCTGAAGAGAAAAAAGAAGGAAGAAGCAAAGGAAAATAAAAAACAGAAGATAACGAAAAGAAAGCAAGATAAAAAAAGAGATCAAGCAAAGGTGGCTTTAGATTTTAGCGACAGTAGTGATGCTGCTTCTGTTGAGCTCTGTGCTGACACTGATGATTCCTTGCACCTGAGTGACATGGAAGAGACTGTGAAAGAACCAACGGAGATAAAGCCTGGCGATTTTGTACTGGTTAGGTACGTCAGTAAGAAAAGTTCAAAGTATTATGCTGGTGAAGTCTTGGAGATTGAACTGGAAGGGTACAGTGTGAACTTCCTAAAACGGAAAGTCCCTACGTGGAAATTCGTATTTCCACAGCCAAAGGACGAAGCCTTTGTCACGACAGATGAGATCGAGTTACGCCTACCAAGACCGAATCTTAGTGGAGGCACAGAACGGGCTGTGAAAGCCCTGACTTTTGATATTGACCTTTCGCAGTTCCCCGTTGAATGAATAATGTTACAAGTTTTTTTATTATGTTTTTATTTTCATTGAAGTTGACTATAGGTTTGTAATAAATGAAATTTGATCAAAAAGTGCACTGTGTCCCAGAGTACCCTTAACCGTGTCCCAGAGTACCTTGGGGTCAGGGTACTCTGGGACAGAAGAGGAGGGTTCGGAAAATCATTGGTACCAAAAAGATAGATTAAGAAAATAATCTACAAAAAATCTGGGAGAAAGCCCAAGCAATTCCACTGAAGTGAGTAGCAGAATCAGGCGATTTGGCCAAAGCGTTCTCCAGATATTGGACATACACTTGAAAATGTCCCAGGGTACCCACATCTCCCCTATATTTATATTTTTTAATATAAAGACAAGTGCGTTTTTAAATTTCCCCGTAGGTGGAGGGGGATTACTATTTGGAGCCTCTCCGTCTAGGAAACGCCTTGATGTCATTGTTATATTTCTTTTATAATCTAAGAATGAGAATTGCTGTTGGTTTTGTTTGATAATAAATTAACCCCATAAAATGCTTATGCTTCCATAGCTTATTTATTTCTTAGGTATGTTAAAATTATATAAGGAAACTCTCAAAATAATAAATATAAAAAAAATCGAATAAAGGGAGTAATAGCTTCAAGTGTAAACAGAGAAAGCATAAACTCATGATTTTTGTTCGATTTCTGGTCCTTTTTCGTCGCCTGTGGTAGCTGCAGAGGAACCAATGCTTTCCACTTTTATGTCCCGCTCAGAATAAGGGCTTTTGTAATATTCTGCTCCGGGGAAAACATATCTCCCAGGACTTTCATACAAGTACCTACCATTTGGCAGCAAATCTGCAACATTTATGTATGTATCTTCATCTTCTTCTTCAAACCCCACTTCATTTATTTCTTCAGTAATAACCTCCGTCTTCCGCGACGAGCTGCCTTCTGATTTAAGTGGAACCTCTGCAATAGACTTGAGAGACAGTTCTGTGGTTGATGTTTCAGTGACAGTTAGCTCTTTTGCTTGCTTCTCCCTGGAATCTTTTGGTAACTGTGTTATTTCAGTAAGAGGTTCTTCCTGGCATAGTTCTTCCCAGTCTTCGCCAAGCATGTGACATAGTGTATTAACGATCACGTCACAATCTCCAAGAAGCTCAACGTCAAATGTCATGTGCCGCAAAGGCTCTCGATTGATGAGAATTTGAGGCACAGATGGTGGAACAGCCGTTGGTATGAAAGCAACGGGTTGAACTTTCAACGATGAACCAATCACAATAAGAAGATCCGACGCTTGCTTGTCGTCTTCCATGGACTGATGAAACGTGTCTGGAAGTCCTTCTCCAAAGAACACTATATCTGGCTTTAAAACAGGTGGAGGTTGAATATTCACTTCTAGTGATCCGAACATCGCCATTACTGCCTCCCGCGTAGAATCATCGATTACTGGATGACACTTCCGACAAATTGGAATTAGCCGTTTCTTAACGTCTTCTTCAATCTCAGAAGACTTCACAGTATTTTGACATCGCATGCAGGTGGCCGTAGAAAAAGAACCATGACATTGCACAACGCGCTGAATCTCTGCGACCTGTTCCATCGTATCTATGTTCTGCGTGTAATTCCGTAAAAGCTTATTTTTCTTTTCAAGTTGACGTATGAATCTATGACAGAGCGAAGGCTTAAATTCGCCAGGCCATAATTCACCGGCAAATTTGAAAAAAGGCCGGGGATCTTTTCGAAAATAGGATATGTCGAACATCGCAGTTGGATCTGGCAAGTCAGGAAAATCTTTTGAAAGACGAGCATACACTCCGTCACGACTTCGAAAATCTGGTATACCACAAGAAACAGAAACACCAGCTCCAGTAAGGACCAGAATCTTATTTGCATTTCGAATCAAATTCAGAACGTTTGTCATAGTTGAAATGTGCTGCAAACGAGTTCGTCTCTCAGGTTCATTCATTAGCGAAATCAGCATCCTCCACAGAGTTGCTTCATCGAAACCCTCAACAGGCATCTTTTCCTCAATATCTGGTATTAAACCTCTAAGTAAGTCTAAGGGAATTTTGTCTTCTGACATTTTTTCGTGCAGACAGGTACTTTTCCACATTTTTCCAGCCAGGTACTTTTCTGAGTTTTAATGACGTGCGTCGAATCGGCTAAAACTCGATAAAGATTTATTAATTAAATTTTTAAATCTAATTTTAAATTCTTAGTAAACCTCTAAGTAAGTCTAAGGGACTTTTGCCTTCTGACATTTGTTCGTGCAGCCAGGTACTTTTCCACATTTTCCAGCCAGGTACTTTTCTGTGGTTTAATGACGTGCGTCGGATCGGCTAAAACTCGATAAAGATTTATTAATTAGATTTTTGGAAAGGAATGGTTTTTAACATTTAATCGATAATTGCTTATATTCATTTAGTTATACTTATTACAATATTGTAACGCTCTTAGGTCACTCGGTTCGCTGCGCCTTAAGACTGTACTAGCCCAACGGTCAACTGCCTGGCGTGAATCTTGTAGCCACAAGGTAAAGATTATTCGATGCATTAAATATTATTGGATATATTAAAACATTATTTTGAACAATACACAAACTTTAATATATTATATATGGTATCATCAACCAACCTATCCAAATCCACACTATCTTTGGTTTCTGATTCGCCCATTTCACTTTGATACATATTTTTGATTGATGACTCCCCTCCAAATGTTCTTTTCCATACCTGCTCCATAATCATTTCGTCGACTATTCTATCTAATTTCAGGTGACCTACTTTAGTGCTTTTTGGTTCTATCCTGCTAAAATTGCAACAACAGTTACACTTCGAATGGTGTTTAGCTGTATCTCTCCTTTCTTCGTTTGTTAGTCTTAATGATCTACAACGATCCTGCTTAGTGTTAACGGATACTCTAGTTGTAATGGATACTCTAGTTGTCCCTGCGCCTAGCCAAATGCACATTTTTTTGGAAAAATCTTCGGGTCCATGTCGCAGTACTCGCAGAGCCCTTCAATCAAATTCCTTTTACTTGGACCTAAAACTAAAATTTCACTATATCCCTTTTCTATACAATCTATACATTCTCCCTTTAGTAACTGAAATGCTCCGTCACTAAGACGAAGTGCCAACCCCATTGTGGTTGCTGCCAGTACCCATTTAAATAAAAATTCTTGCACTAAATATACTTTTTCCACTAATTGGTCATAGGTTGGTAATAAGACACTTAGATTTTCCATTATTTACAACAAATCTATATAGATATAAAAATAAGTTGTCTGTCTGTTATGTCTGTTACGCCAGATTATATCTTTTACTAGCTGTTGGGATGGCGCTTCGCGCCACCCCAACACCTAGTTGGTGGGGGCGCTTCGCGCCCCCCAAGCCCCCCGTGCGCGTAAGTCGTTACGCGCAATATTAGTTACGTGCCATTGTAGTTGTGTCCTTGTGTCCCACCTGTGAATAAAGATAGATGTGTCCCCGTCGTCATTTATATATTCCCTTGTGCCCCCTGGCATCCCCGTTGTAGTTGTATATTCCCTGTGTCCCGGTCGTCATTTGTGTTCCGGTGTCCCGGTCTGTAGTGTCATCTTATAATGACGTCATATACAAAGCCTTATCTACTTATAATGCCGTTATATGCAAACCCACAAACAAACAAACATACCTACAAACAACTTTTTACACCTTTTACAACTTTTTTAGTTTTCTTTTTTAGTTTTTCATTTTTAGTTTTTCTTTTTTTTAGTTTTGTAGCTTTTTTATTTTTTTAGCTTTTTTTCTTTTTAGTTTTCTACCTTTTTTATTTTTTGCTTTTTTTTAAAGTTTTTTCTTTTTAGGTTTTTTCTTTTTTTAGCTTTTTCGCGCCATATTAGTTAAGCGCCATTGTAGTTGTGTCTCTGTGTACCACCTGTGAATATAGATAGATATGTATATGTTTTTAACTACGCAAAACTTGCGAATATACAACATTCTTCGCTGTCCCATTGTCTGGGCATATAAATAGATTGTCAGGTTTACCGACTCTTGAACATGCAACATATAATTGTCCATGGGGAGAACAATCCGTATCCAGATCTATACCTCATTATTCTAATGAATAATGGCGCGAAGCGCCACCACCCCAACACCTAGTTGGTGGGGGGCGCTTCTCCCCCCCAAGCCCCCCTGTGCGCGTAAGTCGTTACGCGCCATATTAGTTACGCGCCATTGTAGTTGTGTCCCTGTGACCCACCTCTGAATATATATATATATATATATATATATATATATATATATATATATATATATATATATATATATATGTATATTTTTAACTACGTAAAATATGCAGATATACAACATTCTTTGCTGTCCCATTGTCTGTCCATATAAATAGATTGTCAGGTTTACCAACTCTTGAACATGCAACATAATAATTGTCCATGGGAAAACAATCCGTATTCAGATCTATACCGCATTTTTCTAACGATTGATTGCCCTTGAGCTTTGTTGATGGTGATTGCTAATTGAGCTTTGTTGATGGTGATTATTCTAATGAATAATGGCGCGAAGCGCCACCACCCCAACACCTAGTTGGTGGGGGGCGCTTCTCCCCCCCCAAGCCCCCCTGTGCGCGTAAGTCGTTACGCGCCATATTAGTTACGCGCCATTGTAGTTGTGTCCCTGTGTCCCACCTGTGAATATATATATATATATATATATATATATATATATATATATATATATATATATATATATATATATATATATATACATATATATATATATATATATATATATATATATATATATATATATATATATATATATATATATATATATATGTATATATGTATATTTTTAACTACGTAAAATATGCAGATATACAACATTCTTTGCTGTCCCATTGTCTGTCCATATAAATAGATTGTCAGGTTTACCAACTCTTGAACATGCAACATAATAATTGTCCATGGGAAAACAATCCGTATTCAGATCTATACCGCATTTTTCTAACGATTGATTGCCCTTGAGCTTTGTTGATGGTGATTGCTAATCGAACATTCCCTGTGCCCCGTCGTCATTTATATATCCCCTTGCGCCCCCGGCGTCCCCGTTGTAGTTGTGTCCCTGTGTCCTTGTCGTCATTTATATTCCCTGTGTCCCGGTCGTCATTTGTGTCCCGGTATCCCAGTCTGTAATCTCTCTTTGAGTGTCCCGGTCGTCATTTATATTCCCTCTGTCCCGGTGTCCCGGTCTGTAATTTCTCTTTGGGGTGTCCCGGTCGTCATTTGTGTCCCGATGTCCCGGTCTATAGTATCATCTTATAATGACGTCATATACAAAGCCTTATATACTTATAATGACGTCAAATGCAAACCCACAAACAAACAAACATGCATATATACAACTTATTTTTATATATATAGATACAGTTTCTTCTTTAGTTTTCTTTTTCTTTTTTAGTTTTTTCTTTTTTTTAGTTTCTTCTTTTTATTGATTTGTTTTCTTCAATTTGTCAATGTTCATTCTAACATTGACACTTGGAAAAATCTTTACGTGCCAAGCATGCTAAAGCTCCAACAATTTATATTAAACCTCAAAATTTGGGGTATCTGTTCTAAGGTTTTCGAATTACTTTAATCTATTGTCAAAATATATTGAAATATTTATGCAATTCCCAGTTTTTTTTAGTTCTTTCTTTTTTTTTAGTTTTTTTAGCTTTTTTAGTTTTTTTTTCTTTTTAGTTTTTTATTTTTTTACGTTTTTTCTTTTTAGGTTTTTTCTTTTTTTAATTTTTTTAATTTTTAATTTTTTCTTTAGTTTTTTCTTTTTAGTTTTTTTTTTTAGTTTTTTACCATTTTTCTTTTTTCGAATTACTTTAATCTATTGTCGAAATATTTATGCAATTTCCTGTTTTTACATTCCAGTTTGTTTTCTTTTATATATATCTATCTATATATATATAAATAAGTTGTTTGTCTGTCTGTCGACTGACGTCATGTTTGTGTGTCGACTGACGTCATGTTTGTCGACTGACGTATCTATCTATCTATATATATAAAAATAAGTTGTCTGTCTGTGGATCAGGTGACGTCATGTTTTTGTGTCGACTGGCGTCATGAAGTTAGTTGTCGTCATTTTTGCTATGACGGTGACGTCATTAAAGATATTTAAGACATATATGTTCACGTAAAAATCTATTAATGTTTAAGTTTAAAATGACTGATGAACTTACAATGGCAAAAGCCGATGAAGATGCTCAAAGAGTCTATGCCAAAAAACTAGCTGCTGATAGAGAAAGTCAGAAAAGAAAGCGTGCCGAGGAATCAAAAGAACAGCAAGGAAACAGGCTTGAGGCTAAAGAACGCAAAACCGCGCAGTTAGATGAAGATCCACCTGGACAGCGAGAGTCAAAACATATCAAAACTGAAAATGATAGCGATGATGATTGGGTTTGGGATATTGACTTGGATAAGGTCATCAATGCCTACCAGATTTTAGTTAAAAAAAAAACAAAGGTTCGGCGATATGTATTTCATAGTGAAGCTGAAAAATAAAGAAGAAAAAGAAAACTGAAAAAAGAAAAAAATGTAAAAAACATGACGACCGGGACACAGGGAATATAAATGACGACCAGGACACGCTGAAAAATAAAGAAGAAAAAGAAAACTGAAAAAAGAAAAAATGTAAAAAAACTAAAAAATGCTAAAAAGAAAAAACACTCAAAGAGAAATTACAGACCGGGACAGAGGGAATATAAATAACGACCGGGACACTCAAAGAGAAATTAAAGACTGGGATACCGGGACACAAATGACGACCGGGACACAGGGAATATAAATGACGACCAGGACACAGGTATTTAAGAATATCGTTCAAAGACAAATTTTTAATTGTAAGAAGACCGTTGAAAGAGAAATTTCTAATTGTAAAATGACTGAAGAACCTACAATAGCAACACACGAGGAAGCTGCTCAAAACGAATGTATTCAAGCCGAAGTAGCTGAGTTGGTAAAGCGTTATGTTTCAGGTTCTAGGTCCGAGATGCTCCAGGTTTGAACCTTGGCTTTAGCATTAATGCAAAAGAAGAAAAAAACTAAAAAAGGTAAAAACTACAAAAAAAACTAAAAAGAATATATAATATATAGAATATATATATATATATATATATAAGATATATATATATATATATATATATATATATATATATATATATATATATATATGTATATATATATATATATATATATATATATATATATATATATATATATATATAATATATATATATATATAAGAATATATATATATATATATATATATATATATATATATATATATATATATATATATATATATATATATATATATATATATATATATATCTTCTATATATATAAAAATAAGTTGTCTGTCTGTCTGTCTGTGGATGGATCAGGTGACGTCACCTGAAAAAACTGGATCAGGTGACGTCAAAACTGAAAAAACTAAAAAAGGCAAAAACTACAAAAAGAACTAAAAACTAATAAAAAAAATAAAAAAGCTAAAAAACTAAAAAAACTAAAAAAAGGCAAAAACTGCAAAAAAAACTAAAAACTAATAAAAAAGCTAAAAAACTAAAAAAACTAAAAAAAGGCAAAAACTACGAAAAAAACTAAAAACTAATAAAAAAAATAAAAAAGCTAAAAAACTAAAAAACTAAAAAAACTAAAAAAAAGGTAAAAAACGAAAAAAAACTAAAAACTAAAAAAAAGGGAAAAAACTGAAAAATAAGCTAAAATAAAGGTAAAAACCAATAAAAAACTAAAAAAAAACTGAAAAAACTAAAAAAAGGCAAAAACTACAAAAAAACTAAAAACTAATAAAAAAAGTAAAAAAGCTAAAAAACTAAAAAAAATAAAAAAACTAAAAAAAGGTAAAAAACTAAAAAAAATAAAAAATAAGAAAAAACTAAAAAAAGGAAAAAGTGAAAAATAAGCTAAAGATCTGTGGATCGTGGATCAGGTGACGTCACCTGAAAAAACTGGATCAGGTGACGTCAAAACTGAAAAAACTAAAAAAGGCAAAAACTACAAAAAAAAACTAAAAACTAATAAAAAAAATAAAAAAGCTAAAAAACTAAAAAAACTAAAAAAAGGCAAAAACTACAAAAAAAACTAAAAACTAATAAAAAAGCTAAAAAACTAAAAAAACTAAAAAAAGGCAAAAACTACAAAAAAAACCAAAAACTAATAAAAAAAATAAAAAAGCTAAAAAACTAAAAAAACTAAAAAAACTAAAAAAAGGTAAAAAACTAAAAAAACTAAAAACTAAAAAAACTAAAAAAAAAGGAAAAAACTGAAAAATAAGCTAAAATAAAGGTAAAAACCAATAAAAAACTAAAAAAAAACTGAAAAAACTAAAAAAAGGCAAAAACTACAAAAAAACTAAAAACTAATAAAAAAAGTAAAAAAGCTAAAAAACTAAAAAAACTAAAAAAACTAAAAAAACTAAAAAAAGGTAAAAAACTAAAAAAAATAAGAAATAAAAAAAAACTAAAAAAAAAAGGAAAAAACTGAAAAATAAGCTAACATAAAGGTAAAAACCAATAAAAAACTAAAAAGAAAAAAAGGAAAAAACTAAAAAAAATTTTCATCTAAAAAACTAAAAAAAACTAAAAAAGGTAAAAACTAAAAGAACTAAAAAAGAAAAAAATAAATGACGACACTCAAAGAGAAAAAAACTAAAAAAAACTAAAAAAAGGCAAAAACTACAAAAAAAACTAAAAACTAATAAAAAAAATAAAAAAGCTAAAAAACTAAAAAAACTAAAAAAACTAAAAAAAGGTAAAAAACTAAAAAAACTGAAAACTAAAAAAAACTAAAAAAAAGGAAAAACTGAAAAATAAGCTAAAATAAAGGTAAAAACCAATAAAAAACTAAAAAAAACTGAAAAAACTAAAAAAAGGCAAAAACTACAAAAAAACTAAAAACTAATAAAAAAAGTAAAAAAGCTAAAAAACTAAAAAAACTAAAAAAACTAAAAAAACTAAAAAAAGGTAAAAAACTAAAAAAAATAAAAAATAAAAAAAAACTAAAAAAAAGGAAAAAACTGAAAAATAAGCTAACATAAAGGTAAAAACCAATAAAAAACTAAAAAGAAAAAAAGGAAAAAACTAAAAAAAATGTTCATCTAAAAAACTAAAAAAAACTAAAAAAGGTAAAAACTAAAAGAACTAAAAAAGAAAAAAATAAATGACGACACTCAAAGAGAAAGCGACCAGGACAAAAGGAATGTTCGATTAGCAATCAACAAAGCACCGGGACACAGGGAGTATAAATGACGACCAGGACATCTATATATATAAAAATAAGTTGTCTGTCTGTCTGTCTGTGGATGGATCAGGTGACGTCACCTGAAAAAACTGGATCAGGTGACGTCAAAACTGAAAAAACTAAAAAAGGCAAAAACTACAAAAAAACTAAAAACTAATAAAAAAAATAAAAAAGCTAAAAAACTAAAAAAACTAAAAAAAGGCAAAAACTACAAAAAAAACTAAAAACTAATAAAAAAGCTAAAAAACTAAAAAAACTAAAAAAGGCAAAAACTACAAAAAAAACTAAAAACTAATAAAAAAAATAAAAAAGCTAAAAAACTAAAAAACTAAAAAAAAGGTAAAAAACGAAAAAAACTAAAAACTAAAGAAAACTAAAAAAAAGGAAAAAACTGAAAAATAAGCTAAAATAAAGGTAAAAACCAATAAAAAACTAAAAAAAAACTGAAAAAACTAAAAAAAAGGCAAAAACTACAAAAAAAACTAAAAACTAATAAAAAAAGTAAAAAAGCTAAAAAACTAAAAAAACTAAAAAAACTAAAAAAAGGTAAAAAACTAAAAAAAATAAAAAATAAAAAAAAAAACTAAAAAAAAGGAAAAAACTGAAAAATAAGCTAAAGATCTGTGGATCGTGGATCAGGTGACGTCACCTGAAAAAACTGGATCAGGTGACGTCAAAACTGAAAAAACTAAAAAAAGGCAAAAACTACAAAAAAAACTAAAAACTAATAAAAAAAATAAAAAAGCTAAAAAACTAAAAAAACTAAAAAAAGGCAAAAACTACAAAAAAAACTAAAAACTAATAAAAAAGCTAAAAAACTAAAAAAACTAAAAAAAGGCAAAAACTACAAAAAAAACTAAAAACTAACAAAAAAAATAAAAAAGCTAAAAAACTAAAAAAACTAAAAAAAGCTAAAAAACTAAAAAAACTAAAAAAAACTAAAAAAAGGAAAAAACTGAAAAATTAGCTAAAATAAAGGTAAAAACCAATAAAAAACTAAAAAAAATGAAAAAACTAAAAAAAGGCAAAAACTACAAAAAAACTAAAAACTAATAAAAAAATTAAAAAAGCTAAAAAACTAAAAAAAACTAAAAAAACTAAAAAAACTAAAAAACTAAAAAAAGGTAAAAAACTAAAAAAAATAAAAAATAAAAAAAAACTAAAAAAAAAGGAAAAAACTGAAAAATAAGCTAACATAAAGGTAAAAACCAATAAATAACTAAAAAGAAAAAAAGGAAAAAACTAAAAAAAATTTTCATCTAAAAAACTAAAAAAAACTAAAAAAGGTAAAAACTAAAAGAACTAAAAAATCAAAAAATAAATGACGACACTCAAAGAGAAAGCGACCAGGACAAAAGGAATGTTCGATTAGCAATCAACAAAGCACCGGGACACAGGGAGTATAAATGACGACCAGGACATAAGTAAAAAAAAAAATTAACAAAACTAAAAAGAAGTTAAAAACTACAAAAAAACTAAAAAGAAAAAAAAACTAAAAACTAATAAAAAAACTAAAAAATCTAAAAATCTAAATAAACTAAAAAAGAAAAAAAAGGAAAAAAATAAAGGAGAAAAACAAAACTAAAAAACGAATGTATATACAGACCGGTACACCGGGATACAAATGACGACCGGGACACAGGGAATATAAATGATGACCGGGACACAGGGACACAACTACAACGGGGACACCGGGGGAAACAGGGGGATATAAATGACGACCGGGACAAAAAAACTAAAAAGAAAAAAAACTAAAAACTAATAAAAAAACTAAAAAATCTAAAAATCTAAATAAGCTAAAAAAGAAAAAAAAAGAAAAAAATAAAGGAGAAAAACAAAACTAAAAAACGAATGTATATACAGACCGGGACACCGGGATACAAATGACGACCGGGACACAGGGAATATAAATGACGACCGGGACACAGGGACACAACTACAACGGGGACACCGGGGGAAACAGGGGGATGTAAATGACGACCGGGACACCGGGACAGGGAATGGTCGATTAGCAATCACCATCAACAAAGCTCAAGGGCAATCATTAGAATCATGAGGTATAGATCTGAATACAGATTGTTTTCCCATGGACCATTATATGTTGCATGTTCAATAGTCGGTAAACCTGACAATCTATTTATATGCAAAGACAATGGGACAGCAAAGAATGTTGTATATTCGCAAGTTTTACGTAGTTAAAACCATATATATATATATATATATATATATATATATATATATATATATATATATATATATATATATATATATATATATATATATATATATATATATATATATATATATATATATATATATATATATATATATATATATATATATATATATATATATATATTCACAGGTGGGACATAGGGACACAACTACAATGGCGCGTAACTATTATGGCGCGTAACGACTTATGCGCGCGGGGGGGCTTGGGGGGGCGCGAAGCGCCCCCACCAACTAGGTGTTGGGGTGGCGCGAAGCGCCACCCCAACAGCTAGTATATATATATATATGTATATATATATATATATATATATATATATATATATATATATATATATATATATATATATATATATATATATATATATATATATATATATATATATATATCTTCTATATATATAAAAATAAGTTGCCTGTCTCTGTAACGATGACTCTGGTCAAACATTTTCAGATCAATTGCTGGCAATTGGAAACGGAAAGCTCCCAGTAGTGGGAAATTCGCAATTTTTACGTAGTTTGAAACACATATATAAATCTATCTATATTCACAGGTGGGACACAGGGACACAACTACAATGGCGCGTAACTAATATGGCGCGTAACGACTCACGCGCGCGGGGGGGCTTGGGGGGTTGCGAAGCGCCCCACCAACTAGGTGTTGGGGTGGCGCGAAGCGCCACCCCAACAGCTAGTAGAAGATATAATCTGGCGTAACTGACAAAGTGTTACAGACAGACAACTTATTTTTATATATATAGAAGATATATATAAAAGAAAACAAACTAGAATGTAAAAACTGGAAATTGCATAAATATTTCGAAATATTTTGACAATAGATTAAGGTAATTCGAAAAAAGAAAAATGGTAAAAAACTAAAAAAAAACTTAAAAGGAAAAACTAAAAAAAAAATATAAAAAATTAAAAAAAGAAAAAACCTAAAAAGAAGAAAACGCAAAAAAATAAAAAAGATAAAAAACTAAAAAAAGCTAAAAACTAAAAAAAAACTGGGAATTGCACAAATATTTCAATATATTTTGACAATAAATTAAAGTAATTCGAAAACCTTAAAACAGATACCCCAAAATTTGAGGTTTAATATAAATTGCTGGAGCTTTAGCATGCTTGGCACGTAAAGATTTTTCGAAGTGTCAATGTTAGAATGAACATTGACAAATTGAAGAATACGAATCAAAAAACAGAAGAAACTAAAAAAAAGAAAAAAAACAAAGAAGAAACTGTATCTATATATATATATATATATATATATATATATATATATATATATAAATAAGTTATATATATGCATGTTTGTTTGTTTGTGGGTTTGCATTTGACGTCATTATAAGTATATAAGGCTGCGTATATGACGTCATTATAGGATGACACTACAGACCGGGACACCGGGACACAAATGACGACCGGGATACAGGGAATATAAATGACGACCGGGACACTCAAAGAGAAATTACAGACCGGGACACCGGGACACAAATGACGACCGGTACACCGGGACAGAGGGAATATAAATGACGACCAGGATACTCAAAGAGAGATTACAGACTGGGATACCGGGACACAAATGACGACCGGGACACATGGAATATAAATGACGACCAGGACAAAGGGACACAACTACAACGGGGACGCCGGGGGCACAGGGGGATATATAAATGACGACGGGGACACAGGGAATGTTCGATTAGCAATCACCATCAACAAAGCTCAAGGGCAATCGTTAGAAAAATGCAGTATAGATCTGAATACGGATTGTTCTCCCATGGACAATTATTATGTTGCATGTTCAAGAGTTGGTAAATCTGACAATCTATTTATATGGACAGACAATGGGACAGCAAAGGATGTTGTATATTTGCATGTTTTACGTAGGTAAATAATATATATATATATATATATATATATATATATATATATATATATATATATATATATATATATATATATATATATATATATATATATATATATATACAATATATATATATATATATATATATATATATATATATATATATATATATATATATATATATATATATATATATTGCATGTTATATATATATATATATATATTATACATATATATATATATATTATATATATATATATATATATATATATATATATATATATATATATATATATATATATATATATATATATATATATATTATATATATATACTAGCTGTTGGGGTGGCGCTTCGCGCCACCCCAACACCTAGTTGGTGGGGGCGCTTCGCGCCCCCCCCCAAGCCCCCCCGCGCGCGTAAGTCGTTACGCGCCATAATAGTTACGCGCCATTGTAGTTGTGTCCCTATGTCCCACCTGTGAATATATATATATATATATATATATATATATATATATATATATATATATATATATATATATATATCTATCTATATAAAAATAAGTTGTCTGTCTGTCTGTGGATGGATCAGGTGACGTCACCTGAAAAAACTGGATCAGGTGACGTCAAAACTGAAAAAACTAAAAAAGGCAAAAACTACAAAAAAACTAAAAACTAATAAAAAAAATAAAAAAGCTAAAAAACTAAAAAAACTAAAAAAAGGCAAAAACTACAAAAAAAACTAAAAACTAATAAAAAAGCTAAAAAACTAAAAAAAACTAAAAAAAGGCAAAAACTACAAAAAAACTAAAAACTAATAAAAAAAATAAAAAGCTAAAAAACTAAAAAAACTAAAAAAACTAAAAAAAAGGTAAAAAACGAAAAAAACTAAAAACTAAAAAAAAGGAAAAAACTGAAAAATAAGCTAAAATAAAGGTAAAAACCAATAAAAAACTAAAAAAAAAACTGAAAAAACTAAAAAAAGGCAAAAACTACAAAAAAAAAAACTAAAAACTAATAAAAAAAAGTAAAAAAGCTAAAAAACTTAAAAAACTAAAAAAACTAAAAAAGGTAAAAAACTAAATAAAAAATAAAAAAAAACTAAAAAA